>NW_006159844.1:8948587-8960251 GCF_000334495.1 Tupaia belangeri chinensis | reverse complement strand
TAGTTCACAGGAGCCATGTGGAACCTCCTTCTGAAGGCCTGGTTTCTTCTGCCGCTAGCTTGTTTGCTAGAGGCTCAATTATCAGTAGAATGTCTTCATTTCTCGTGTGCCCTGCAATAGTTCACAGGAGCCATGTGGAACCTCCTTCTCAGATTAATTTTTCTTTAAAAGTTTTGTAGAATTCAGGAGTGAAACCATCAAAACCTGGATTTTTCTTTTTAGAGAGTTTCGTTATAAAACTGGTTCAGTTTTATTGCTTGTTATTGGTTTATTTAGGCTTTCTGTATCTTCCTGATTCCATCTTGGTAGCTTATTTGTGCCCAGGAATTTGTCCATCTCATCCAGGTTTTCTTGCTTGTTGACATATAGCTACTCATAATATTCTTTAATTTTGTATTTCTGTTACATCTGTTGTAATATTGCTTGTTTCATTGTGAATTTTATTTATCTGGTTTCTTTCTCTCTTTTTTTTTTTTCTTTAGAGATTTTCACTATAGGGCACGTGCACTCACCAGACAGACAGACAGAGACATAGAGACAGAAAGTGAGAAATCACCCCCCCAGGGGGGGTGGTCACACCGCAGTCCCTTCTCCTCCATTCTCCTCTCGGGATCTTGGGCATGCACGCACACGCGCCCGGCGTGAGTTCTAAGCCACCGGGTCTGGGACATGAACTGCGGTCAACTACGTGGGAGTCCAGCGACATAGCCATTACGCTAACTGCTGGTTCCCTCTTTCTCTCTTCTTAATTAGTCTAGCTATCAATTTTGTTTATCTTCGCAAAGAACCAGCTTTTGGTTTCCTTTATTTTCTGTATATTTTGTTTACTCTCTATTTAACTTATTTCTTTTTGAATCTTTATTATTTCTTTTCTGGAATTTTTGTTTGTTTTTGTTGTTGTTTTTTCTGTTCCCAGAGGTGTGTTGTCAGGTTGTCAACTTTTCATATTTTTCTTATGTGCAGTAATTGATATGAACTTCCCTTTTATGACTGCTTTCTCTGATCCCATAGATTGTAGAAACTCATGCACTCATTGTTGGTTTCAATGAATTTTTTGATTTCAATCTTTTAATTTCTTCAGAGGTTGTGAAGTCATTCAGGAGTAGGGTATTTAGTTTCCATAAGTATGTGTATTTTTGAGGGATTTTCCAGAAATTAATTTCAAGTTTAATTTTGTCATGATCAGAGAAGATGCTGGGTATAGTTTCTGTGCCTTTGAATTTGTTAAGGCTTGTTTTGTGCCCCATCATGTGATCAGTTTTTGAAAAGGTTCCATGCAAGAGTGAAGAAATATGTATTTTGTGGTTATTGAGTGGAAAGTTCTATTGAGTCTGTCATGTCCATTTTATTTATGGTACCTCTTTGCTTATTTTTTGTCTAGATGATCTGTCCAAAGGAGAAAGTGATGTGTCGAGATCCTCAATGATCACTGTGTTACAGTCAATCTCTCCCTTTAAATGTAGCAGTCTTTCTTTTATGTATTTCGGTGCTCCTGCATTGTTTGCATAGGTATTTGTGTTACATCTTCTTGGTGAATTAGCCTTTAGTACTATACAATATTTTTTTTGTCTCTTCTTACAGTTTTTTGTCTAAAAATTGAGATGTGGGTTAGCCCCATGGACATACCTGGAGTGTTTTTCAAGTTGCTGGGTCCAGGATTCAAATCATGCAGTCAGTCATGTGGGATCCAGCCACCTTAACCTTCACACCACCTGTAGACTCACTATTGGCAAACTTAAACCATGAGTCAAGTAAGAAAGAAAAGGATAAAAAAAATCTAGCTCCCAATGTAAACAGGTGATGGTTGAATAATCTAGCACAATGAGATTTCACTACACGTTCACCATACTTCCTAAAACTACAAAAGGTTGATGAAGCCAAGTGTCTAGGCTGTGGAACATGTGTATAAGTCCACAGATGAATAGTTCTCATAAGGTACTTACTGGTGAGAATAGGTTGTTAGAATAATATTAGGAAACTTTGAATTTATTAACTGAAATTAAGTATACATCATTTAATACTGAGCAGAATAAGAGACATATATAAAAACATTGTAGAGTGTTATTTGCAGTAGCCAAACCTGAAACAACCCAAATGACCCAACAGGAAAGTGTATAATAATGGTATAGTCATTATGAAATCTTAAGATTCAGTGAAAATGAATTCCAAATACATGGTTTAGCTTGGTAAATCACAGGGACATAAAAGAATATGTGCATCATTCTGTTCATTTCAAGTTCAGAACTATATATAATTATTTTATGATGTTAGAAATAAGGTTACTGTATACATTTAGGAAGGTATTCGAAGGGTATACAAGATTTCTACAATGTTGATAAAGTTTTATTTCTTAATATGGTAACATGAGCATACTTATTACTTTACAGTAAATCAATTAAACCATATACTTTGCTTTGTGTACCTTTGTGTCAGTGTTCCTGATATACTTTGATGGAAAAGTTTAAATATAACTTGTAAACTTTAAAAAGGTGTTGTTGTATGCTATTTTACTTTTAATAAGCCTTTGATATCCAGTGGGTATTTCATACTTAAAATACATCTCAATTCAGACTAGCCACATTTCAAGTGTTTAGTAATCACATATGACTAAGGGGTAAGATTTTTATTTCAGGTCATTTGATGGAGTGTTAGTTAGGAAGATAGGGGATTTTTCCCAAGACACTCATCTTCATTTTGCCACCTCTTTGTTTATAGAATATTTTATACTTAAAATACATGGTTGTTTTTGTACACAGGTTCACAAGTCACCTAATATACTGTTGTTTTAGTTATTTGTTCTTATTACTTTATTAGCATTCTTTTTTAAAAGCAAACTTTTTATTGAGGTATGACATCCTTAAAAGGGTACAAATTATAAATGTATACCTCAATAAATTTTTACTAAATAAACATACCCATTGTTTATAGTTTTAAAAAAATAGAATAATAGAGAGCCCTGGAATAAATCCACACATTTACAGTTAACTGATTTTCTACAGAAATGCCAAGAATATACAATGGGGAAATGACAGTCTTCTCAATGAATGACATTGGGATGACTGAGTATCTACATGCCAAAGAATAAAATTAGGCCCTTATCTGATACCGTGAACAAAAGTCAACTCAAAATGGGTTAAAGACTTAAATATTGGGGGACCAGTAGTTAGCGTAATGGCTATGTTGCTGGACTCCCATGTGGTCGACCGCGGTTCGAGTCCCAGACCTGGTGTCTTAAAACTCATGCTGGGCATGTGTGCGTACGTGTCCAGGATCCTCTGAGGAGAATGGAGGAGAAGGAATTTTGGCATGGCCATCCCCCTTGGGGGGTGATTTCTCGCTTTCTTTCTCTCTGTCTCTCTGTCTGGTGAACGCACACGCCCTATTGCAAACACCTCTCCAAAAAAAAAAAGACTTAAATATTGGTTATTGGAAAAGTCATGACACATTTTTGCATGGAAAACATAGAAAAAATATTTCATTACTTTTCCATCAACCCAATATAAGACCCAAAACTGAAAATACTGGAAGTAAATATAAGGGGAAAGCTATATGACACTACCTAGACAATGATTTTTTTTAGAATATGAACTGAAAAGCATTGGCAATATAGGCAAAAATGGGCAAGCGGGATTTCATCAAACTAAAAAGCATCTGCGCAGCCCAGGAAACAATCAGCAGAACAAAGAGACAACCTATGGAATGGGTGGAAATATTTGCAATCATACATCTGATAAGATGTTAATATCCTAAATATGTAAGGAACTCAAACAATTTATTAGCAAAAAAAATATGGCAAGGGATGTGAATATATTGTTCTCAAAAGAGGGCATACAAATGACCAATGTATATGAAAAAGTGCTCAACCTCACTAATCATCAGCAAAATGCAAACTAATAGCACAATGATTTATCACCTCATGTCTGTTAGAATGATGAATATCAAAAAGATGAAAGAGATTGGGACAAGATGGCGGGCTCGCCGTGACGACCTGTCAAGGATTGAAAAGCAGTTTGTCTAAAAGCAGATTTTAAAAGCAACTTCTCTTCAGAACAACCTTTTTTTGTGCCACCTAAGAAGCCTCTTGATTCAACATGGCAGTAGCAGCGATAAAATGTGTAATATCAAAGACAACCATCTTGAAACATTTCCTTCCAAGTCAAAATGGAGCTTTATATTGTGTTTGTCATAAATCTACGTATTCTTCTCTTCCAGATGACTATAATTGCAAAGTGGAGCTTGCTTTGACATCTGATAGCAGGACAATAGTGTGCTACCACCCATCTGTGGATATTCCATATGAACACACAAAACCTATCCCTAGACCAGATCCTGTGCATAATGATGAAGAAACACATGATCAAGTGTTGAAGTTCAGGTTAGAAAAGTGAACAACTTGAACAAGGACCCATGATAGAACAACTTAACAAAATGTTCTTCACTACCAAGCACCATTGGTATCCTCATGGACAGTATCACAGACATCGTAAGAAACTGGGTCCTCCAAAAGACAGATAACATGGAGGTTCTCAGAGGACTCAGAAACATGCCTCGTTTGTCCTTTAAGAAAATCCCATGTGGTGTATTCACTAATAGATTATGTAATAAAATAATAATAAAATTTCTTTCCATATATTAAAAAAAAGATAAAAGAAATGTTGGAGAGGATGTAGAAAAAAGGGAATCTTTGTGCATTGTAGGTGGAAAAGTAAATTAGTACATCCATTATGGAAACAATATCCTCAAATAATTAAAAGTAACTACAGTATGATCCACCTAGTGTGGATTGCGGGATCCAAAGGAACCAAAGGAACCAAAATCAATATATTGAAGAGATATCTCCATTTCCCAATTGTAGCATTATTGACAATAGCTGAAATACAGAATCAACCTAAGTGTCCATCAGTGAGTAAATAGATAAAATGTATTATATATACACAATGAAATAGTATTCCATCTTTTTTTAAAAAAGAGGGAAAGTCCATCATTTGCAACAACATGGGTGAGCCTGGAGGACATTATGTTAAGTTAAATAAGTCAAGCACAAAAAGACAAATACCTCATGATCTCACTTATATGTAGAATTCAAAGAAGTTGAACTCATAAAAGTAGAGAGTAGACTTTTTTCGGTTGGTGTGGTTTCCGAGTGCGGCGTTGGCGCTCCTGGGCCTGCAGCATGAGCATCCCGGTCTTCATCGACATCAGCAAGGAAGACCAGGCAGCTGGCCTACCTGAAATCCAAAGGAGTGGAGATCTCAGAGGAGAACTCAGAGGGAGGATTGCATGTTGACCTGGCTCAGATTATTGAGGCCTGTGACATGTGTCTGAAGGAGGATGACAAAGATGTGGAGAGCATGATGAACAGTGTGGTGTTCCTCCTCCTGATCCTGGAGCCGGACAAGCAGGAAGCACTGATCAAAAGCCTGTGTGAGGGACCAGTAGTTAGTGTAATGGCTATGTCGCCGGACTCCCACGTAGTCGACCACGGTTCGAGTCCTGGACCCGGTGGCTTAAAACTCACGCCAGGCGCGTGTGCACGTGTGCCCAGGATCCTGAGAGGAGAATGGAGGAGAAGGGATTGCGACGTGGCCATCCCCCCTGGGGGGTGATTTCTCGCTTCCTGTCTGTCTGTCTGTCTGGCGGGCACATGTGCCCTATGACAAAAACCTCCCCCCCCAAAAAAAAAAATTTTTTTTTGAGAAGCTGGTCAAGTTTTGGGAAGGATCATGCCCGTCCCTGAGAGGCTGCAGCTGCTGAGCAACCTTTTCCACAGTATTGACAAGAACATGCCCATGAGGTGCACGGTGTACTGCAGCTTCATCAAGGTGGCTGCTGCATGCGGGGCCATCCAGTACATACCGGCTGAGCTGGAATGGGTAAGAAAGTGGATTTCCGATTGGAACCTGAACACTGAGAAAAAGCATACCCTGCTGAGGCTGCTTTACGAGGCCCTTGTAGACTTTAAGAAAAGTGACGCTACCTCAAAAGTCATGGTGGAGTTGCTTGGAAGTAACACAGAGGACAATGTTTCAAAGGCACGGGTGGATGCCCACAGGTGCATCGAGCAAGCATTGAAAGATCCAAATGCATTTCTTTTTGATCATCTTACTTTAAAGCCAGACAAGTTTTTGGAAGGCAAGCTCATTCATGATCTCCTAGCCATTTTTGTGAGTGCTAAATTGGCAACACATGTCAAGTTTTATCAGAATAATAAAGACTTCATTGATTTACTTGGTCTGCTGCATAAACAGAATATGGCCATAATGAGACTGCCTACTTTTATAGGAATGGCCATGGAAAATAAAGAAATTTCTTTTGATACGATGCAGCAAGAACTTCAGATTGGAGCTGATGATGGTGAGGCATTTGTTATTGATACAGTAAGAACTAAAACAGTCTACTGCAAAATTGATCAGACCCAGTGAAAATTCGTTGTCAGTCATAGCGCACACCGGACATTTGGGAAGCAGCAGTGGCAGCAACTGTATGACACACTCAACGCCTGAAAGCAGAACTTGAACAAAGTGAACACCTTCTGAGTCTGTCTGATACCTGAGTTGTTAGGTGTTTAATTTCGTTCACTTGGGGGGTGGGACCCTAAATCATAGTAAAATGTTATGAAAGAAAGAAAGAAAGAAAGAAAGAAAGAAAGAAAGAAAGAAAGAAAGAAAGAAAGAAAGAAAGAAAGAAAGAAAGAAAGAGAAAGAAAGAAGAATGGGGTATGGAGATAATGGTCAAAAGATAAAACTTCAAAAGAAAGAAAAAGAAATATAACATCTCCCCCACCCCAGGAACACATTCCTTGTGCTACCTTTAATCCCTGCCTGCAAAGCAGAACCCAAATTGTGACACAATAGCTAACCTTTACCTGTTTGTGAACTTCCCATAAACGGAATGTTAAAGTATACAGTTTTGTATATCTGGCTTACCTTGCTTAAAATGATGTTTTTGAGGGGCTAGCCAGTGGCGTGGTGATTAAGGTGGCTGGATCCCACATGACTAACTGCACTGTTCAAGCCCTGGACCTAGCAGCTTGGAAAACATGCCAGGTGCATGTGGATACATTCCCAAAATCCCAGGAGGAAAATAGAGAAGGGATTGTGGCGTGGCCAAACCCTCTGGAGGGTGATTTCTCATTCTCTCTCCTGCTTTGGTGAGTGCACATGCTATTGCACATTTTAAGAAAAAATTATGTTTGTGAATATACTCACACTGTTGATTGTAGTTATAATTTTTCATTCTCATTTCTGTGTATCATTCCATTATGTGAATATACTACAATATGTTTTTGCTTTTGATGGACATTTGGATAGTTTCCCTTTTCTTTTCTTTTTTTTTTTTTTTTGGAGAAGTTTTCACTACAGGGCGCGTACGCTCTCCAGACAGAGAGAGACATAGAGACAGAAAGCGAGAAATCACCCCCCAGGGGGGATGGTCATGCCGCAATCCCTTGTCCTCCATTCTCCTCTCTCGGGATCTTGGGCACACACGCACACGCGCCCGGCATGAGTTTTAAGCCACCGGGTCCAGGACGTGAACCGCAGTCGACTATGTGGGAGTCCAGCAACATAGCCATTACACTAACTGCTGGTTCCCCGATAGTTTCCCATTTTTGAATATTCTAAGTGTTGTTATGAACATATTCGTACACCTCATTTAGTAGACATTGTGTTTATATTTCTGTTGGTACATAACTGACAGTGGAATTGTTGTGCCATGGTCTAACCATGGATCAGTTTAAGTAGGTAGTCCTATAATTTTTTTTAAATTTTGCCAGAGGGTGCATGTACTCACCAGATATATATGGTGAGAGAGAGAAAGAGAGAGTGAGAAAGCACCCTCCCCCAATGGGCAAATGGTCATGTTGCAATTCCTTCTCTTCCATTTCTCTCTCTTTTGGGATTTTAGGTATGCGTGCACATGGGTCTGGCATGTTTTACAAGCCACCAGGTCTTGGACTTGAACCATGAAATCAGCCTTGTGGGATCCAGCTTCCTTAACCATCATGTCATAGGCTAACCCAGTGCCAACATTTTAAAATTTGGTTGTACCATTTACACTTAACCATTCTCCCTTTGGAATTTTGGGTACACACGCACATGTGCCTGGCATGAGTTTGAAGCCACCCGATCCAGTACTTGAACCATGGTCAGCCATGTGGGAGTCCAGTGACATAATCATTATGCCATCTGCTTAGAAGTACTTTTTACACTATTTGTTTAATCCATTTCTTCAATTAGAGCACAACTCCAAGGGGCTAAGGGCTGTTTTGCTCACTACTGGATACTGCCCCTTGTGTTTAATGCAATTACTGACACATTTATTATGTCATTAATTTTATTTATTATTAAATTGCTTATTAAATACTGAGTTTTGTTACAGTTTTCTATTTTATGTCAGTAACATTTATGTAGTCTATAGAGAACATGAGAATATTTACACAGTCTATAGAGAACAATTCAATAATAAGGAAATCACACAAAGTGCAAATACACCCTTACTTTGTGCTGCTATGTCTGGGAGAGACTAAAAGAATCCAGAGTGGTACAGCTTTTCCTCTTCTCTCTGCACTGAAATTTGCTCTCACCTAGATTTTCATTTTCTTTAAATGTTTTCCCCCTTTCTATTCCTTGAATGATATTGTTATATTTAAGTTGGAAGCCCTGTAGTCAGGGTATATATCACACTTAACATAAATGGCAGTAAAACTGCCCAAGCAATGAGTGTATTATATAGACAATGTGAATGAACAGATAAGCCGTGTGATATTAAGCTGTGCTTTCTTCTTGCTTTCTGGTGATGATACTGAATTACCAAAACGTAGTATGATTTATTTTTTGAGATACTTTGCATCAATAAAAGGGCATATACTAGATGCTTGGAAAATGCCTTTCAACAAATTTATATCCTTCAGTATTTTTCTTCAATTGCATGTTTGTGGACAACTTTAGGTTTTCTTTTTTGTTTCTCATTTCAGAGAGAATAAAAGATTTTATCATTTTCTTGTCTATATGTTTCATCATAGACTATCAAAGCTGTTCTTCATTTAAAATGCAAACATTCTAATAATCTCCTATAATGACAATCTTATGGTAGAATTGATAGGATGATACAGACGTTGTTATCTCTAAGTCTCTGATAGTCATTTTCTGCACTTTTATTCTAAAAGAAAGCCGCTGCTTCTCATCAGTAAGAAAGTGGGATTAAAAGGAACATAAATACTGATTATATTTGTAGAGCCTGTTTATTTGCTCAACAATATTGTGGAGTAATGTTTATTAAGTATCTGTTTTGTACCAGAAGCTGGAAGAACTCAGAAAGACATGGGCATTTTCTGTGAAACTTTTAAAGTATTTTTAAACAAAAACATTCTGTTAACAGCTGAGTTTCACTCTTTTGCTAGCATTTTTTCCCTCACATATAGAATGGGGATGATAAAAACTCATTTTATAAAGTTTTTGAGGGCTAGTAGACGGTGTGGCACTTAAGGCACTGGACCCCCTCCCCCCCCACATGACCAACTATGGTTTGAGTCCTGGACCTGGCGATTTGAAAATCACACCAGGCATGTGTGTGAGTACTCAAAATCCCAAGAGAATGGAGGAAAAGGGATTGTGGTGTGGCCATCCCCCCTGGGTGGGAGGTGATTTCTCACTTTCCCCTCTCAATGTCTTTCTCTGTCGAGTGCTTTAACCTATTGCAGAAATAAAAAAATAGTGATAATAATTTGTGAACAAATATTAATCAGATAATATGTTTAAGCACTTATTCTAGTTCCTGGCAATAAGAAGTAGTCAGAATATGTAGCTATTATTTATGAGTCTTTGTTCACAGTTAACCTCTTAACTATTTAGTTTTCTCTGTTTTTTCCCCCTCTTATTTTTGTCCTTGATTTTAGAAGAGCTAAATTTCTAAAATACAAGTCTAATTATATACTATATCTCTTTCATTATATCTTCTCAACTTTAAAAACTTTTAGTGGCTTCCTTTTACCTGAAAAAGAAAGGCTCAAAATACATGGCCGGATTTAGCACCTTATCATCGGACCCTAACCTTCCTTACCAAACCATCTTCTGCCTTGACCACCCATGGAGTTGCAGGCTAAATAGGCCACTCATACTTATGTTGGGTCATTGGAACAGTATGCACATTTTTCTATGCAAAAATGAGTCATGACTTTCTCAACAACCCAATATTGCTTCCCTGGCTTGTGCTTTCTTCTGTCTAGACTTCCTGCTGTATCCTCTCCCCTCTTGTCACCCCCAACCTGAATAAACAGTTGTTGATGGGCAATTTAAGGATTCCTCTTACTCTCCCCCGACAAATTTTTGGTTCTTGTTTACTCATCTCTCTGTAGCATGTGTCATATTAATTACATACGTATGGCCCTCTCACTAGCATGTGAGTTTCTTGAGCACTGAGATTGTAGTTATTCATCCCTGTATCACTAGACCTTAGTAGATACTCAGTAAAAACTTGTTGAAGTATGTATTAAGATCTAGTTTAATTTTATTTTTATTTTGATATGTTTTCATTATTCTAGGTTCTTGGTCTTATCCAAAACATGAGTGTTTTCCAGTGTCCCAAATGTAAACACAAAACTCATATTTTTGGTGCTGATGGTGCAAGAAAACTAGCACGGACCCTTGATCTTGATGTTCTAGGTAAGCCCTTAGTTTTTTTGTTTGTTTGTTTTGTTTGTTTGTTTGTTTGTTTTTTTAGGGGAAGTGGTAGAAGAGAAAGTGGGGATAAAGTTTGGAAAGTGAAGAATGAGGAAGAGTGTCTCAGAAAATGATGAATTGCTTCTGGCTTTTTGTTTTAATTTAAGTTAAGATAGTGTAGTTCTGCATGCTGACCTTTCTGTGGCTTTTCAGAATATTTAATTAGTGGAAGGTTTTCTGAATAGATTTATTCTGCCAACGTGATAATTTCTACTATAGATAAAAACTGCCTGTAACTTAAATTTGAGAAGGGTTTAGGGGGTTAGGTAGTATGATTTGAAGCCATATTTTAATTCATAGTCATCAGTTTGTTTGCTAAGCTAGGCATATTTCTCTGTATAAACAGGTATATGTGAAAATACCTGTTCAGTATGTTGTAACAACCTCTGAAAGTGTCAGTTATTAGTGAAGATGGAAAAATGCCCTCCTCATAAAAACAGTGAAAATAGTTATGGACACTGGAGACAGCGTGGAAGGACAGTGGGAGAAGGGAAGAATATAGAGAAGGAAATTGGGGAGAAGAAATAGAGGCAAGACCTTTGTGAGACACAGAAGTGATTTATTATCTATTGATGATAATATGTATAGTCTCTCAACTGGACTGGTGATGTATTTCAGGTTGGGGAAATTCTCTTTGTAAGCCAAATGATGTATAGCGATCAAATGTTATTAAAAAGTAAGAATAATAATTTAAAAAATAAAATAAAAATGTCCTCCTGATCAGTTCTGTATTTGTCAGTCTATCTGCTTTAAAATGACAATTGTTGAGCCAGCACATGGCATAGTGGTTAAGGCGCTGGACTCCCACATGGTCAACCGCAGTTCAAGTCCTGGACCCAGCGGCTTAAACCTTATGCCTGGCACATGTCCTTGCCCAATATCCTGAGAAGAGAATGGAGGAGAAGGGAGTGTGGTGTGGCTATCTCCCTGGGGGCGGGGGGGGGAT
>NW_006159844.1:8946155-8948238 GCF_000334495.1 Tupaia belangeri chinensis | reverse complement strand
GTTTGTTTTGTTTGTTTGTTTGTTTGTTTTTTTAGGGGAAGTGGTAGAAGAGAAAGTGGGGATAAAGTTTGGAAAGTGAAGAATGAGGAAGAGTGTCTCAGAAAATGATGAATTGCTTCTGGCTTTTTGTTTTAATTTAAGTTAAGATAGTGTAGTTCTGCATGCTGACCTTTCTGTGGCTTTTCAGAATATTTAATTAGTGGAAGGTTTTCTGAATAGATTTATTCTGCCAACGTGATAATTTCTACTATAGATAAAAACTGCCTGTAACTTAAATTTGAGAAGGGTTTAGGGGGTTAGGTAGTATGATTTGAAGCCATATTTTAATTCATAGTCATCAGTTTGTTTGCTAAGCTAGGCATATTTCTCTGTATAAACAGGTATATGTGAAAATACCTGTTCAGTATGTTGTAACAACCTCTGAAAGTGTCAGTTATTAGTGAAGATGGAAAAATGCCCTCCTCATAAAAACAGTGAAAATAGTTATGGACACTGGAGACAGCGTGGAAGGACAGTGGGAGAAGGGAAGAATATAGAGAAGGAAATTGGGGAGAAGAAATAGAGGCAAGACCTTTGTGAGACACAGAAGTGATTTATTATCTATTGATGATAATATGTATAGTCTCTCAACTGGACTGGTGATGTATTTCAGGTTGGGGAAATTCTCTTTGTAAGCCAAATGATGTATAGCGATCAAATGTTATTAAAAAGTAAGAATAATAATTTAAAAAATAAAATAAAAATGTCCTCCTGATCAGTTCTGTATTTGTCAGTCTATCTGCTTTAAAATGACAATTGTTGAGCCAGCACATGGCATAGTGGTTAAGGCGCTGGACTCCCACATGGTCAACCGCAGTTCAAGTCCTGGACCCAGCGGCTTAAACCTTATGCCTGGCACATGTCCTTGCCCAATATCCTGAGAAGAGAATGGAGGAGAAGGGAGTGTGGTGTGGCTATCTCCCTGGGGGCGGGGGGGGGATTTCTCACTTTCTGTCTCACTGTCTCTCTGTGTCTTTCTGGTGAGTGCACATGGTCTATAGTGAAAATCTCTCCAGTAAATAAATAAATAAATAAATACTTAGAATGAAAGGATAATTATTTACTATTTTCTGTAACTTTTCTTATATGTTTGTTACATCTATATGATATGTCACCTGGAATTTACATTTCACAGCACTGAATTGAATAATTGACTAGTACTGTATGGAAACGAAATCATGTATTAAGTGAACAAAACAGATCTTTTTTCAGAAATTCATACACAACTTAATGGGCTTTTTAGAAAGTTTTGGTAATCCTAGTAGTGAATGCATGTCTGTTCTGGACAAAGGCAAATGTTAAATGCTGAATTAGGGAAGCATAGAGTGAAATATTAGTTTTAGGTGGTTAAAAATTAAGCTCCCTTAGTGATCAAAGAATTTCAAAATATTCTATGTTATAATAAGTGTCTAAAAGTTGACATTAAATATATTATTGTTATTACACATTTGCACTATAGCAGCTACGGTAATACCAGGTGAATACTAATGATATATTTTGATACATTGCTATAATTATAGCCACTAATTATCTTCTGCAAGTGCTCTCGATTTAACTAATCTAGAAAGTTCAATTTTCTAAATCTGCATAATAACATAGCAGATTGGCATCCACTTATATAATAAAGTAAATGTATAATTATAGTGGCATTATTGAATTATACTGACAATATTGTAATTTTCTGACTTTTAAATGAGTTGTACAGTTTTATAAGTCTGTTATTTAGAACTTAAAACATCTCATAGAGAAGTAATCTCACATATGGAAGTTTCCATTTTAACCAACAACTCACATACTACAGTTGCCCTAAAAGTGTAACATTGATTACTAGTCACAAACACTGCATAGTGCTATAGACTATTGTGTCTAACAGTATTACCAAAAACAAAAAATTAGATTTCCAACTCGGGACACATAGACATCTCCACCTTTTAATACAGACATGAAGTCTCAGAGAGATCTCTGAGAGGTCTCCCTGTGAAGTGGAACAGAGGCTTCAGTTAGGAAGAGGTTAGAACTGGAAATGAAGAACTGAAATGAGGGA
>NW_006159844.1:8911412-8944897 GCF_000334495.1 Tupaia belangeri chinensis | reverse complement strand
GCGCGCGCCCCTGGGGGAAAAACCCCCCCCCCCCAAAAAAAAAAAAAAAAAAGAAAGTCTCTCACAGAAAACCCTTTAACCAATTTTGTGTCTGAAATGTGCCCTCGCTTAATTCCTAGTCTAGTTTCTCAGAGATCCTGTTTATACCCAGGCTGTCCCTCATTCATTCTTACCTTTTGTCCTTTTTGCCCCTCTCTCAATACAACTATTAGCCCATCAACACTTACTAAGCCACCTATTTATTAACAAGGACTTTTCTCTTTCCTGGTCTGCTCTTCTATAGGTCTTTATGTAGACTTAGGAATCTCAGGAGGGCAGAAATTATGTTGGTTGATGGCATATAAAGGCAGCTTCACTCTTTTCCCTTTCATAGTTACAATAGAAAAGAAATCATTCAGGACTTCTTACTATAATGACAATTCATAAAGCAAGAGAAAAACACCGCTTTCGAAGCAATTACTACAGCTTATTTTTCCCTGTCTACCTCTGTGACAGTTTCCTAGAGTTTTAAGTTGACCTATAGAACAGATATCAAACTTACTGAAAAGCTATTCTTTAAATGGCTCCTGAAATATTTATGTGTTTTGGCATTTGGGTTTTGGTTGATTAAAGAATAACTTAGTTAATTAAAATCACAAAATTTATTTATAAGGGGAACATGAAATATCTATTATTCTGTCATGTACTTCATAATATGTTATAATATTTTTCTAACACATACTTCTGCATTAATCACATTACCTGGCACAATGTTTAATGACTTATTCAAATAAAATACACACACACATACACACACAGATATACATAGATGTTTAAGTAACCTTTGCATGGATTTGGAGTGGTTCTGATAATGCTGAGTATTATAAAGAGTCAACTCTTCTACTTAAGGCCCTGTTTATTGCATTTAAAATTTCAACCTTTGAAAGACTTCGTTTGTGGTGAGATGGCGAAAAGAATATATCGGATGATGGATAAATACACAACTTCTCCAACCTTAGTCTATATATTCTAATAAACTTTCTGAAATCACATTAAGCCTACAAGTTATGTTTAAAATGCTACAAACATGTGTAAATAATGAAAGAAAAATAATTCTATCAGATAAAGAGGCAGATAGTTAAGATAACAGGTCTGGCCTGTTTTTCACTAGTTCTCTCAGCCCACTAATCTGCCAACATCAGGAAGATTATTTTGTTTTATGTTTTTTAAAAATCATTTTCCCTCGCCATCTTTTCTTCTTCAATATCCTCTTACTTTTGTAGCATGGTATGTCTATATCAGACATTACAAGGAGAAATCATTTATAAATGTCTTTCAAGCCTTTCCTTTCTGGAAGATCTCCAGTAAGGAATAAATCAGAAAATTTGTACCTTGATTGACTGCCACAAAAACTGGGTAGTGCTCTTAACTGTACACATACACAATCACTAACTTCCCTCGGATGGAATATTTTAACCCCTAATTTTCATTTCAGATTCCTTTTTCAGAGAGTTAACAATTTTAACATAGTCATAACTCAAGTTGATTTGAATCAATTTAGGTTGTATTTTGTTTCTTTTGAAGTTCAAATAATAAGATTCTAAATGTCTATATAAATTTCTCTGGTACTAACAGATATCTGGTGGGCTCTTTTAGGAGACATTCCCTTACACCTTAATATAAGGGAAGCTTCAGATACAGGCCAGCCAATTGTATTTTCACAGCCTGAAAGTGATGAGGTAAGTCATATTTAAATGTATGTATTTTTTTAAAATGCTTATAGGATATTTACTTTTTTTTTCTTAGAGGTTTTTGTTATAGGGCGCGTGCCCTTGCCAGACAGACAGAGAGAGACAGAGAGATAGAAAGCGAGAAATCACCCCCCAGGGGGGATGGCCATGCCACAATCCCTTCTCCTCCATTCTCCTCTCGGAATCTTGGGCACGCACGCACACGTGCCCGGCATGAGTTTTAAGCCACCGGGTCCGGGACGCGACCCATGGTCGACTACGTGGGAGTCCAGCAACATAGCCATTACGCTAACTGCTGGTCCCAGGATATTTACTTTTTGATATATAGAAAGTTGGGAAGATGAAACATCTATTTGCAGTGTACACACACACACACACAACACACATACACATGCACATGAAGTATCTTTAAATACTATTTTATACAATAGGCTGCCACTACAGGCTCTAAACTATCAGCTAAACAAGTTCACCTACAGAGAATTATCATTTAGCCAGTTTTCCCATGACAAGCATGAACGATGAGTTCAAAAAGATTATTATATTTCACTATTAGAAATTCCACTGGTTGCTGAAGCTGACCCTACTATAAGAAAATATTCAGATGGATTAGGATAGTTAGGGATTAGTGATGGGGTTTTTATTACATTAATTTTAGAAAATATGAACTGAGAGGTAGAAAGACTAGTAGTATTCTATTAGTATTGTTGGGGTATACTTGATGGGTTTCCAAAGTTACTGAAACATAAAAATTTTAAGCAAAAAATCTTTTCTCTTTTTAAAATAAAAATGAAATCAAACACACACACACACACAACACACACACACACACACACACACGTGTATATATACATCTTCTTTCCTAAGCAACAAATGTTGCTTAGGAAACAGCATTTATGGTACAGATAACTGAGTTGCTGGTAATATGCACTTTGAGTAAATATCCTATACCAGTTACCACTGTTTTTTTCCCTCTGCCTTTTGGTATTACATGTGAAATTTCCTCTGGAAATCTGTCAGAGAAGCAAAAATCATAATCCTTTATCACTTTCATAATCGAAGGCTAGCAATCCCAACTACCATAGGTGTGCTTTACTTTATACAGTAAATGAAATTTTGTATGTAAGTTGGAGGTTTTTATTTATAATTAGACTTTTAAATGCCTCTTAAAAAACAGACTATTTTAAGATATTCTTTGGTGATTCCTGACAAATAAGAATACTTACTTACTAGTTTATTTCAATTCCGAGTTTAGATTTTTAATATTTTTTCCATCTGTCCATTACTGCTTTCTTCTTTGAAGTTTTCCAAAAGCAAGAAACATTTCAATGACTTAAAGGAACATAATATGCATGTAACAGAGAATATATGATAAGCATCCAAAGATAATATGACTTAAAACTCTAAGCCACTGTGTTTATGGAGTTTGTTTCATGCGGCTATATAATCTAAGCTACATTCACATAAATATTAGACCTATTATTTTACTGTTGTTGGGTGACATTTATGAAAGTCTTAGGACAGTTTAAACCATTTTGGTTTGGGCTAGATTTGATTTGGTTAGTTCTCTGCACAAAAGATTAAGCCTACTACATTATTAGGCTTATCTATGAATACTTCTGATCAATTTTAAGATCCAGACATGGAAATTGTGTGGTAGCACAGTGGTAAAATCGAACACTCTGTGAGGCTGACTAACATAGAAGTGTTCTGGGTTCATTCCCAGAGACTTCCCTGACTGCCCAAGGCATGTATGTACCCAAGATCTGGGGCCAGTTGAGACTAGGCATGGATTGTGCCATTAAAACTCTGTTGAGAATGCTCTTTAGCTGAGGGAATAAATAAGTAAAATCAGAATTGAAAAAAAAAGAAAGTTACAGAAAAGAAAAGATTTAGACACAACCAGGAAAGAGAAAAAAAAATGGTGACCTGTATTCTGTTTTCCTTCAATGGGCAATATTACTTCTTACTCTTAGGTAGCAGATATTCATTATAATTAATCATATTCCTAATAATAGCAATTACAATGTGCCAGACATGGTTTTATTTATGTAATTTCTATCCTCACAATAACTTAATGCAATATACAGTCACCATATTACAGATGAGAAAATTGAGGCTCAAGGAAATTAAATAATTTCCCCAAGGTCACAGAGCTATCAAATGGTATGACGTGATTTAAAAGACAAGTGTGCTTCTTCCAAATACTGGCCTCTTTCCATTATATCACCTTCCAGGTCCTACCCCATGGGTACAATTTCTTTACTCTCTTCTAAGAAACTGGTCCAATACTTAGATGCGTTGAATATATTATCTTACTTGATTCTCCTAGTATCATTGTGAGATAGATATATCTTCTAGTTTTCTGATGAAGGAGTAAGGGTTTATTTTCATTAAAGAACTTGCCCAAGATGCGACTAGAAGCCAGTTTCACACTCAGTCTGATACTAGGATGCGACCCATGGTCGACTACGTGGGAGTCCAGCAACATAGCCATTACGCTAACTGCTGGTCCCAGGATATTTACTTTTTGATATATAGAAAGTTGGGAAGATGAAACATCTATTTGCAGTGTACACACACACACACACAACACACATACACATGCACATGAAGTATCTTTAAATACTATTTTATACAATAGGCTGCCACTACAGGCTCTAAACTATCAGCTAAACAAGTTCACCTACAGAGAATTATCATTTAGCCAGTTTTCCCATGACAAGCATGAACGATGAGTTCAAAAAGATTATTATATTTCACTATTAGAAATTCCACTGGTTGCTGAAGCTGACCCTACTATAAGAAAATATTCAGATGGATTAGGATAGTTAGGGATTAGTGATGGGGTTTTTATTACATTAATTTTAGAAAATATGAACTGAGAGGTAGAAAGACTAGTAGTATTCTATTAGTATTGTTGGGGTATACTTGATGGGTTTCCAAAGTTACTGAAACATAAAAATTTTAAGCAAAAAATCTTTTCTCTTTTTAAAATAAAAATGAAATCAAACACACACACACACACAACACACACACACACACACACACACGTGTATATATACATCTTCTTTCCTAAGCAACAAATGTTGCTTAGGAAACAGCATTTATGGTACAGATAACTGAGTTGCTGGTAATATGCACTTTGAGTAAATATCCTATACCAGTTACCACTGTTTTTTTCCCTCTGCCTTTTGGTATTACATGTGAAATTTCCTCTGGAAATCTGTCAGAGAAGCAAAAATCATAATCCTTTATCACTTTCATAATCGAAGGCTAGCAATCCCAACTACCATAGGTGTGCTTTACTTTATACAGTAAATGAAATTTTGTATGTAAGTTGGAGGTTTTTATTTATAATTAGACTTTTAAATGCCTCTTAAAAAACAGACTATTTTAAGATATTCTTTGGTGATTCCTGACAAATAAGAATACTTACTTACTAGTTTATTTCAATTCCGAGTTTAGATTTTTAATATTTTTTCCATCTGTCCATTACTGCTTTCTTCTTTGAAGTTTTCCAAAAGCAAGAAACATTTCAATGACTTAAAGGAACATAATATGCATGTAACAGAGAATATATGATAAGCATCCAAAGATAATATGACTTAAAACTCTAAGCCACTGTGTTTATGGAGTTTGTTTCATGCGGCTATATAATCTAAGCTACATTCACATAAATATTAGACCTATTATTTTACTGTTGTTGGGTGACATTTATGAAAGTCTTAGGACAGTTTAAACCATTTTGGTTTGGGCTAGATTTGATTTGGTTAGTTCTCTGCACAAAAGATTAAGCCTACTACATTATTAGGCTTATCTATGAATACTTCTGATCAATTTTAAGATCCAGACATGGAAATTGTGTGGTAGCACAGTGGTAAAATCGAACACTCTGTGAGGCTGACTAACATAGAAGTGTTCTGGGTTCATTCCCAGAGACTTCCCTGACTGCCCAAGGCATGTATGTACCCAAGATCTGGGGCCAGTTGAGACTAGGCATGGATTGTGCCATTAAAACTCTGTTGAGAATGCTCTTTAGCTGAGGGAATAAATAAGTAAAATCAGAATTGAAAAAAAAAGAAAGTTACAGAAAAGAAAAGATTTAGACACAACCAGGAAAGAGAAAAAAAAATGGTGACCTGTATTCTGTTTTCCTTCAATGGGCAATATTACTTCTTACTCTTAGGTAGCAGATATTCATTATAATTAATCATATTCCTAATAATAGCAATTACAATGTGCCAGACATGGTTTTATTTATGTAATTTCTATCCTCACAATAACTTAATGCAATATACAGTCACCATATTACAGATGAGAAAATTGAGGCTCAAGGAAATTAAATAATTTCCCCAAGGTCACAGAGCTATCAAATGGTATGACGTGATTTAAAAGACAAGTGTGCTTCTTCCAAATACTGGCCTCTTTCCATTATATCACCTTCCAGGTCCTACCCCATGGGTACAATTTCTTTACTCTCTTCTAAGAAACTGGTCCAATACTTAGATGCGTTGAATATATTATCTTACTTGATTCTCCTAGTATCATTGTGAGATAGATATATCTTCTAGTTTTCTGATGAAGGAGTAAGGGTTTATTTTCATTAAAGAACTTGCCCAAGATGCGACTAGAAGCCAGTTTCACACTCAGTCTGATACTACAGTCTATGCATTCTTTTCCTAATGCAATGTCTGCTTCGCTTCGTTGATAAGTGCAAGGTTAATTCAATGTATGTCTATTGTAATTATAGATTAGCTTTGTGTTCAATTCCTTTTTTTACCACAGCCATCTAGCAAAAAGGGTGAGCAGACCCTTCAGGGTTTTTTTGGCGTGCACAATCACAGGACATAATACAGAAGATTTTAATCCCCAAAATTATATCCAGAATGTGTGAAGGTGCATTTTTCTTAGGAATTGGCTAAGAGCTCAAAGGGAGTCTCTACATGGAGGGAAAAGCACTAAATCTGAGTCAAAATGAGGTTTTAATGCCAAGTTTGCCACTTTCTAATTGTGGCCTTAAGCAAGTGCTCTAACCTCTACGAAACTTTCTCTCCCGTAAATTGATTTCATATAGAAGAGAATTAAATGAGGTACTAATGTGCAGATACTTTGAAAAACTGTCTCATAAAATACAGCTGTATTTGTTGCCTTCTGAAACTTCCCAATAAGATATCATAGCACTAAACGTCTTCCCCTTTGTTAGAGGGCCCAGTCCCCTTATGCCCTTCATCTCACATGGCATCAAGTAACTGCTACTATTTGATGGCATTTAAAGATCAGAGTAGTAGAATCTGAATCATGAGATGAGAGTAAAGGTCCCAATTCAGTATTAAAGACATTAACTCCTAGACTTGAGGAAGATGTGATTGTGTCCTGGAATCTAAATCCTTCTGGTTAGTCTTAGGATGAATCTTGATTCCTGATACTCATCCTTGCTCCCCTATGAATTCAAATTGAAATGTACTCTCAGAAACTAGTCACAGCCCTTCAACAGATCTTCTGTTGGTGGAAGCTGACTGCCTACTCTACCTGTATATCTTCATATGAAAAATGAAGGAAGCATTTATTTGCCAACATGATAAACGTCTACAGAAGTTATTGGCATGAAATCTACAAAATTACTTGTTAACCACTAGCCCATTAGACTGACACTTGTTCACTTTTAGGAGTTGATCCGTAGGCAAAATTACTAATCAGTAAAAATTTCATCTTTAATTTTTGTCTTCATTCTTACTCCATCTTCTTTTTTCATATTCTATCACTTCCTCCTCCCAGCACCAGACTCTCATTCTGTGCCCTTAAAATCTTTTACATTTTTTTTTTTAGAAATATTTTTGCTGTAGGGTACATGTGCTCCCCAGAGAGAGAGAGAGAAACAGAGACAGATAGTGAGAAATCATCTGCCAGGAGGATGGCCATGCTGCAATCCTTTCTCTTCCATTCTCATCTCGGGATTCTGGGTATGCACCCACATGCGCCAGGCACGAGTTTCAAGCCACTGGGTCCAGGATTCACATTGTGGTCAACTACATGGGAGTCCAACCATTATGCCATCTGCTGGTCCACCCTTAAAATCTTTTAAAATTTGGCATTAGATTTAGAAATTTAACTCTTCTGGTAACATTTAACTTTGAGAAGAGACAAATGCTAAAAACACAGTGTTTAATTTAAAGATATGAATTATGGTGAATTCAAGGCATCATTGGGAAAATTGGCAGGGCTGTGGAACCAGTTAAAAAACATTAACGGGTTGTTGCCTATGCGGCCAATGGACATACCTCTGCACATGTGCACCACCTAGGTGAGTAGAGTAGGTGAAACTCCAAATGTGAGGTAATGCAAAATATAGCAATTGAGGAAGAGACAAAAGGTGGATACTTAGAATTTAGAGCTCTTAAGTTTAGAAGCATAATTTTATGCTGGTGTAATTATAATTACTGCTTTTATTAAAACTGGCTTTTACCTTTGATTGAAGCCAGAGCACAAGGAATAGGCCCATGATTGATAACTTTGTGGTTTTTATCCGTTGTTACCAAGTAAAAATAGTATAGAGTGCTCTATTTGTGATAAGGATTTTCAAAATATAATAAAAACTTTACCTTATAATTTCTAATTATTACTTCAGTCTTTGTATGAAATGATTGGATATGATAAGTTAGAACTTCAAGTATTTAAAAATAAAGACAAAGGAAAAAAGCTCTCGTTTAGAGAGCTTTAGTTACCATTTATTCCCTGTTGCCTGCTAATGACTGAACAGAAAAAGAGAGTCCAGCTGTGTTGTCTGTGTCTCTAGATGGCCATTGTAACAAAAATATTTTGAATAGGAGAGAAGGGTTAGTTAATGAAAGAAGAGAATATTAAGAGTTGGGAAATTATCATTTTTATATTTTACATATAAAATTTGTATTATCTTTTGCTGGTTATGGGTTAAACAAAAAGGAGGAATACAATTTAATTATTCTTTGGCTGAATAAAGTGCCCAAAGAAAATATGCTTTCATATAAGCTCTTCAGAGAGATTGTAAACCACTTTTTTTAAAAAAATTTTTATTTAGAGGATGCATGTACTCACTATAAGAAGAGAGAAAGCAACCTCTGATAGGGCATGTTCACAGTCTTTACTCCTGCATTTCTCCATTCTAACAGGATTTGGGGTGCACACATGCATGTGCATGCATACACACACACACACACACACACACACACACACATACACGCAGAGCATCTTTTTCAAGCTACAAGGGCCAGGATTTGAACTGCATTTGACTGTTTGGAATCTGACTCCCTATATATGGTACACTGAAGGGCTAGCCCAAGATTATAAACTTCTTTCTAGAGGTAATAATAATAATAGTAGTAGTAGTGGTAGCAGCTACCAATATTTGTTTCCTCTGTGTCAGCACTTCATATGTCTTATTCTTACCTAATACTCCCCAAAATCTTTGCAGTAGATACTAAGATTTTTTTTTTAAGTTTAGTTACTCATTTCTTCCATGAGTGAGAGGGGGAGAGAGAGGCAGAACCCCTAACAGAGCCTCAGTGCTGAGATCTGCCTTCAGCCAGCACCGAATTATAGGTACACACATGCCCAGCATACTCATGAAAGTCTTCAGACTTGACCCACAAATGTTCCTGTTTGGGATTGTCTTGCAGAGTATTGCATTTTACTGCTGTGCAACTATCTGGTCCACTGAGGTAGATACTATGATTTTAAATGTTTTACAATATGAAAACAATCTAGAAAGATTAAGTTGCCCAAGGCCTCACAGCTAATAAGTAATGAAGCCAAGATTCTAAACCACTCCTGTCTGGCTTCAAGGTCCCAACTCTTTATTTATTTATTTATTTTGGAGAGGTTTTTGCTATAGGGCATGTGCACTCGCCAGAAAGACAGAGAGATGCAGAGAGACAGAAAGTGAGAAGTCACCCCCCAGGGGGGATGGATGGTCACGCCACAATCCCTTCTCCTCCATTCTCCTCTCGGGATCTTGGGCACGCACGCACATGCACCTGGGTCTGGTACTAGAACCGCGGTTGACTACATGGGAGTTCAGCGACACAAACATTATGCTAACTGCTGGTCCCAAGGTCCCAACTCTTAAGTGAGCAGTTCTCCACTGATTTCCCAACACAATGCTTTGCATGCAGTAAGAACCAAAGTGTATTTGTTGAAATGATAATGCATTGGCTGAAAAATTTCAGTCTCAACAGTTTTGTAGAAATTGAAACTGTTAAACTAAGCACTTTTAGTGGTTTCTCAGCAAATGACAATCTAACCATTATTTTGAGTGTGATATATTGGATGTCTGTGCTTAGAGATAGCCCATTAAAAAGCAAAGGTTAAATGTAGCAAATTTGATCACTCTGGAATCATTCACTATTTTTGGTAGTCTGATAGCTTTATGTTTCCAATTTAACATATATAAGTACTAAAAGACTACAAAGTGATGGCCTCGTCTCAGCTTGTTTTAGGGAACTTTAAATTTTCACCACAGAATATTAGACATAAATACCTAGAAAAGTTACTAGGAGATAAAAGGTATTTATGAAGATGCATGGTGAAAATCACTTTAGATTTAAGAGAAATATTTCTTTATAAGTACAGTTATTTCATTTTTAAACAAAAATTATTGTTTCTGTTAACTATAGCAAACAGTGAAGCCACCTTTAGGCTAAGTTTTTTTATTAAAATTACTTATGTTTTAGGTTTACTGTTTAATATGTGATGTAGTGGAAAGAGCTGAGTTTTAGAGTCAGTTGGACTCAGGATTGAATAGTTCCAGTTTACTGAATTCATGACTGTGTACAGAAAATGCTCATGCTCAGCTTCTTTATCCAAAAGCTGATAAAACACCCATAGCCTGGTGGTCAAGGTAGCTAGATCCTACATGGCCAAATGCGCTGTTGAAGTCCCAGATCCAGTGGAATGGAAAAATCATGCTGTGTGTGTGTGCATGCCCAAAATCCTGAAAAGAGGGAGATAGTAGAGGAGAAGGGATTGCCGTGTGACCACACCCCATGTGTGTGTGTGTGTGGTGCTTTGTCACTTTCTATCATTCTCAGTCCGTCTCCAGCAAGCACAAGTGTCCTCAGGCAAATTAATAAAAGTTGAGCCAATGATGCTTGTTTTATATAATTGAGGTTACTTATGTGAAGTATTTGATATAGTAAATACTCATTAAGAAAATTTAAAGACTTATTTCTGTTTTAAGAGCTTTTTAATACTTCTCCGATAAAATAAATCACCATTTAGTGGGGCCAGCAGGTGGTGTAGGGTTACAGTGCTGGACTCCTACATAGTTAACTGTGGTTCAGGTCTCGAGACTTGAAATGCTTGAAAATCATGCCAGTTATATGTACATGTGTACCCAAAATCCAAGGAAGAAAATGGAGGAGAAGGGATTGCAGCATGGCCATCACTCTGGGGGATGATTTCTCACTTTTCCTATTTCTGTCTCCCTCTGTCTCTCTCTAACAAGCATATGTACCTTATGACAAACAAACAAAAAGCAAAAATCCCATTTAGTTGCTACAGCTCAAGCATAGTCTTCGAGCATAAAGATGGGTAAAACACACTTAAAGACTTTACCATGACAAACAGACCTTAAATATCTCTTTTTTTACTGTGCAGAGTCTTGGAATTGGTCAGCATATGTTCAACTCCTGTAATGTCTGTAATTCTTTGGACAAGAATCCTCACCTTTCTGTGCCTTTGTTTCTTTGCTTTTAAAGTGAGGATAATTTACTCCCTAGAATAACTATGAGAATAAATGAAGTAGTACTTGACAAATATTAAGTACTCAATAAGTTTTATCTATATCATTCATAGCAGTAGTAATAGTATGTATATAATTGTAAAAAATGAAATTGTATAAATTAGTGGTTTCAGAAAATTTTACTATCATTGTTTAACACTTTTAATGAATACTATATAAAAATAATATTTCCATTGCAGTTATTTAAATGAAACTCTTTTTTGAAGTTTGTTTGTTTGTTCTGAGAGAGTCAGAGAAAGAGAGAGAGATCCCAACAAGATCTTCACGCTGCATCCCACCTGCAGCCTTAGCCAGCCTGGTGCATAAGCACACATGGTTGGAGGGTACAGAGAAGACTTAATGCTACAAACTTAGCACATCTATGTTCAGCATTGCAGAGCATTGTGTTACCACTGTATCTTAATCTGGCTCCTAAGTAGACTCTTTTTTTTCCCTTAAATTGCTGCTGAGTGTGTGCTCTTGACAGAGAGAGACAAAGATAGAGTAACAGAAGGAGAAAACATCCTCAAAAGGGGTGTGGTTACCACAATCCCATCTCCTCCATGTGTTCATCCTGTTGGGATTTAGGGTATTGCATACACATGTGCCAGTACATTCTTCAAGGCCAGGACCCAAACCATGGTCAACTCTGTTGTTCTGGCTCCCTTAACCAATAGGCAAAAGGACTGGCCCCTAAATGAGCTCTTAAAATGCAAATATTATAACCATTGTTCTATCTGGAACATGCTGGCATTAGGTTAGTTTGTGACTTGGGAGTTGCTCTTAGTGTTCCACTGCACTGGGGATTCCAAAGATAAAGAGTGTAACAACTGAACCCAGGAATTTTTGCATGATGCCCAAAATTCAGCAGGTGAAAGAGCCTATTGGTGTTCACTGCTGGTGTTGCACATTGTTCTCAGAGAAAATGAAGAAAAAGCTTTCCAAAGATAAACCATAGAATGATAATAACTATTCCTCCTTAAAATGACTAGTAGATTTTAATGCTAAAGAAGTTTTGGAAGTACTAACTAAGGATATCAATTTGTCATAAAAGGCAAGGGTAATTTTTCTGCAACTCTACTGGGTTGATAGCTTGTAAGATTAGAGTTTAAATACAATAATTGCTGATACTAAATGCTGTTTCAGAATGTCGCCTTCTAATTGATTACCCTCCAAATAAAAATCCTTTCTCTTTGATCCCACTTTCAATGTATGCAGTACTATCTTATACTGAATTTCTTTTCTTTTTTTTTTTTGGAGAGGTTTTTGCAATAGGGCACGTGCACTTGCAAGAAAGACAGAGAGAGACAGTCAGAAAGCGAGAAATCACTCCCCAGGGAAGATGGCCACACCGCAATCCCTTTTCCTCCTTTTCTCCTCTCGGGATCTTGGGCACGCATGCACACATGCCCAGCGTGAGTTTAAGCCACCGGGTCCGAGACTCGAACCACAATCGACTACGTGGGAGTCCAGCGACAAAGCCATTATGCTGACTGCTGGTCCCTTATACTGAATTTCTTAAACTCATTTATTCTTTCTTTTTACTGTAAAATAGAGTAGGCAGCTGTAGCAAACAGTTCATGAATTATTCCATGTCTGATGGGGAGAAATACAGAAAAAAACAAGTCTGTTCTTTTCTAGGCCAAAGCTTACCTGAAGATTGCTGCGGAAGTGGTAAGAAGATTGCCACCACTTCCAGAGTAATTCCCAAGTGTCCTGGAAATCTGTTTGGTACTTGACAATAAGAGGATCCTTGGAATTTAGCAGTGTGGTGCTGGAACCTACAGAAATAATAGCAATCATAATTGCTTTCTTATATGTCTAAAGAAAAAATGTATTATTTTCCAGTTTGTTTTGCCAGGCAGAGACTCATAGATAGAAGTTTTATGTATCAGTGCTTGCTGCCATTTTTAGGATTTTTTTTTTTTGAATGTTGATTTGTACCAACTGCACAGAACTGCAGTTAGCATTTTATTTTATTGAACTACCCTGGGGAATCATGAGTTTATGATAATACAAGCTCAATCTGAGAGAGAAGTGCATTCTTTTTATAGGAACATAGAGTCAGAGTCATTTGAATGATTTATTAAATGTATGTATGGACATCACAGTGAGACTTCTCCACCAGCCAATTTGGTTTGGGTTTGAACCCTATTTTTCATGTTATCTTGGACATATTCTTTACATATGAACCTCTGCTTCTTCATCTGACCAGACTCTACCCTAGGTTCAGTGAATCTTCATCTGCAGCAGTAGGGCCTGGAAATGTTTATTTTTAGCAAGACCTTGATAATTTTAATGATGATTCTGATTTGGATGACAATAATAATAATAAAATAATAGCTCACATTTATTGTGCTTTCTATGTATCCTTTCAGTTAATCTTTAATCTGTATGAATAATGTACCATTTTTAGTTTTGTTTTAAAGATGAAGAAACAGGGACTGCCAGATGGCGTAGTGGTTAAGGGCACTGGACTACCACATGGCCGACTGCGGTTCAAGTCCTGGACCCAACAGCTTGCTCTCTCACTTTCTCTCTCTCTCTCTCTTTTACTCTGTCTGTCTCTGGTCAAACTAAAATAAATAAATAAATAAAGCTAAATAAAATAATTCTTTTAAAAAATATGAAGAAACAGATATAGAAAGGTTAAGGGTCTTGCTGTGAAGGTTACTATTATTACTGAAGCTAGGACTTGAACTTGCATAATTGAATACTAAATTCCTCCTTTTCTATACCAGTATGCTATTGTTAATTTCAAAAGGAGGAAATAGTGTTCAGCATTTTCTCAAATTGGCTATGAAATCTAACCCCCCGTTGGGGACATTTCATGAAGTTCATGTTTTTTAAAAAATATTCTTTGAAAAACAAATTTTATCTAGTTGAGGCTCAGAGAGTCAAGCTTTTGCAAGATCCAAGTAGCAAAAATTGTAAAACTGCAAGTATTGGTAAGAGTAAGTCATTAGTTAATCTTCAGGAATTAGGAAGTCTGTGACCTTTGACAAGTAACTTGATGTTCTTGACTTTATCAATCAGAATTAGTCAAAAAGGGCCAGCCCCATCGCATGGTAGTTAAGGGGGTCAGATCCCACACAGCTGACTGTTGGGATCTCAGCTCTGATAGCTTGAAAACCACTCTAAGCACATATACAAGGCTAGTTGGAAGATAAAGGATTGCAGTGTGACCATGCCCCATTAAGGTGTGCTTTGTCTCTCTCTCTCTCTTTCTCTTTGTTTCTCTCTCTCTCATGAGTGCATGTACCTTCTGGCATTTTGAAGAAAAAAAAAAAAGAAGAAGAAAATGTTAGGCAAAGAGTTGCACATCATTATAACATGTTCATGCAAAAACCTGTGCATGGATGTGAATAACAGCTTTATGTGTAATAGCCAGAAACCACCCAGATTTTCTTCAGTGGTGAATAACTACATAAACTCTAGTGTATCCATACCATGAAATACTACTCAGCAATAAAAAAGAATAAGGTATAGATATGTGCAACACCTGGATAAATACTAAAAAATTATGTTGAGTGAAAAAAAAAATCCCAGAAGGTACTTGCATAATATTCTTGCAGTGACAAGATTATAGAAATAGAGAACAGATTAGTGGTAGCTGGTTGTGGAGATCAAAAAGGTGGAATGGGAAAGGGATGACTATAGATAAGCAAGATGAACGATTCTTGTGATGTTGGAAATGTACTATATTATGACTTTATTTATGTCAATATCTCAGTTGTGATATTGTACTGTGGTTTTATGAGACGTTACTGTTGAAGGATGTTGGGTAAAAGGCACATGGAATCTCTGTACTATTTCTTAAAACTGCATATAAAGTTATCTCAAGACGAAAAATTTTACTTAAAAAATATGCTGCTGTACCTGAACTGAGGTTTCCTAGACCAAATTATTTGTACTAATTTGTATCACATCATAAAAGTCTTGTGGGCACACTATAGTCATTATTCATTTACCCCAGGAAGAAAGTAAGGACTTGAAGTTACAGATATTTGTGTTTTTATTGTCTTTTTATGCAAGGGTATTTCAGAGAGTTCATGGAAAATGGAAGTAAAGTACAAGTTTATTTTGGTCCCCCCAAAATTTTGAAAGCCATACATAGCTTTTTTATAATACACATTTTCTAGAGACTTTTTGACCTCCTGTAGATGATCATTGAGCACTTCTAAATACCAAAAAGCAGGTACAGACATTCCTCAAATTTGAAGGGCAGTGGTTCCAGGCACCCAGTTGATTCCAAAATGTACAGGTGCTCAAGTCCCTTATATAAAATGGCATAGTATTTATATATAAGCTACACACATTCTCCTGTATATTTTAAATCATTTCTAGATTATTTATAATATCTAATGTCATTTAAATGTTACATAAATAGTTGCTGGAACATATTTTTGTTTGTATTTTTTATTGCTGTTTTTATTTTTTTCCATTTTTTTTGATCTACAGTCAGCTGACTCTGTGGATGCAGAAGGACTGACTCTACTTAAACCAAACCTTACCTGGAAAAAGAATGATTTAAATAAGTTCCAGGAGGTGCTTAACGTTTGTGTCATTATTGAAACTATCTTGTTTTATGGAGAATTGGAAAAGTTTGTCTTTACTCATACATAACATAACTTAGAGAAGATCCACATATATATTGAGTTATCAGAAAAGTCATGACACATTTTCGCATAGAAAAGCACGTCGTAACTTTTCCACCAACCTAATAAATCTCTACCCCCTCTATAGATGCTTCAGAAATGCTACTGAAAAAAATGGTGGTTAGAGTATATATTGCAGGTTCAGAGGTAGAAAAAGAGTAACTATAAAAGTGAAAACTAAATTTATACTAAAATTTTGCCTGTGACAGACTTTGTTAAGCTTCTAAAGGCTGACTTCAAAGATACACTCCCAAGCCAGCTGGTGGCATGATGGTTAAGGTGACTGCATTCCACATGTCTGACAGTTCAAGTTCTGGACCTGGCAGCTTGAAAAACACACCTGACTCGTGTGTGTACATGCCCCAAATCCCAAAAGGAGCATGAAGAAGGAATTGTGTTGTGGCCATCTCTCCTGGGAGGTACTTTCCACACTTTTGCCTTTTCTCTCTAGCAAGTTCACACACACTGTAATGTAATTTAAAAGCAAAAGCAAAAATACACTCCCAGGCTAGTCTGCCTGTTAAGGGTTATTACTTATCCCTCATTCTCTCCACATTTCCATAGAATGTAGAAAATTTCCTTTTTTTTTTTTTTTTCTTTTTTAAAGAGGTTTTTGCCTTAGGAGGGAAAGGTAAGCTTCCTTACTTCATTCCAGGAAAAAGGAGTGACTCATTTTATGGGAAACTTTCTTTCTGTCTGCATTTCTATGATTTCAGACAAATCCTGAGCTTTCTGAAGCAGACACAGAGAAACTTCCAGTTGTTCCTCTCTGCATGGAACTTCAGTGGGCAAATCCTACTAATTTAGGGTTAGGATCTGTAGTAGCTCATTGTAGTCCAGTATCCTCTAATCTAGCTTTTGTCAGTGATAAAGCTGATGTTTTTGCTTTTATCTGAATCCTGTGTCTCTCAGTTCCAAACAGGCAAAGTGTCTTCCCACCCCTAACCACTTTTAGAAGACATAAAATACCTATATAGAATCCACGACAATTAGAACTGAAGAGTGTATTAAAGTTTGGAGAGTTTCACCACTCCATTTGAACCATATCCAGTAAAAAAATAAGTTCACTAATAGCCAAAAGCTTTTCCTGGGGAAGATGGGGAAGGTTATTGTGAAATATAATACATATTTAGTAAAGCACAGAAGTAAATATACAGCTGAGTTAATTATTGCAAAGTGATCATCTGTTCAATTACCAACCAAGTTAAGAAGTAGAACACTGTGAGTATCCCAGGATTTCTGGTATTTCCCTTCCCAGTCGCTACCTTCTTCTTCCCTTACAAAGTTAACCAGATACTGATGTTTTAGTACATAGGCTAATGTCCTTAAACATAGTTTTTGCTTTTTTTTTTTTAGAAGATTATCTTAAACGTAATCATACAATATGGATCTTTTGCTCTATATTAACTACTTTTGTTTTACTCTGCCTTGACTACTTTTGCTCTCTACGTGTTTGTAAGATCCATGCCTGTTGTTGCCTAAAGCCATGGTTGGTTTGTGTTCTTTGCTATAGAGAATTCTATTTTTTTAATAAGTACCACTGTTCTGAGGGAACCACCTTTGTTGTAAACTAAATGCCTGTGTTACTGTGAGTCTGTTTCTGAGCTCTCTATTCTGTTGCATTAGTATGTTTGCACCAGCAATTTACTGTCTTGTCTATCATTACCTTTTTGTTCGTCAGGAACATTTGGCAATTCGTGATTCTTTGCAGTATCATGTAACTTTAAGGACTAATTTGGATAGTCCCAAACCAACAACAAGCTACTAGAGAGATCTCAGTTTTGCTTAGGATGCCAAAGCCTGGAAAGGGCATCCTATACATACTTAGAATAAGAAAAAACTGTATGATCTACAGAATTATAACTTTTCTTTAATCCACCAGAGAGCTGAAGTTGCAGTATAACCAAACAGCCTGAAATGTACAGAACAACATGTCTCTCCAAGGACAAGTAGGATGCAAGCACTGCCTCCCTTCTGGCAGATCACAGAAGGAAGAGATGGCAACCTATCTATAAGCAGGTGAGAAAAATTTAGTGAAAAATTGTTACAAATTGCTAAAAGTTAATTTAGAGCTAGCAGGAGAATCTAGAATCCCTGAAAGCTGCTAACAGAAGGATAGTTTGCTCATGTACCACATTTGGTTCCTAAGAACTAAGTGGAGGGCAGGTAACTAGGGACAGCCTTCCATAGTGGAACAGGCAGAAAGGGGAGCCACTGCCACTTCGAGAAAAGCAGAAAGCCCTATCTAAACTCTTCTTACTCATAGAAAAAATGTATAAGTCTTAGGGGAATTGTAGGAAACCTTGTCCTCAGGGCACAGATGAAGATCCATTATGGCTAGGATAGAGGAAATTGGAAAACCTCCTGGGGAGGAACAAGAAGAAAAGACAGCCTATTGTGGGGATGAGTTTGGGGGAGGATTTCTGAGAAAGCCCAGTTGCCAAGATACAAAGACACAGGGCATACCTAAAGCTGAGGCTGTACCAGGACACTGAGAACCCTGCACCTTGCAGCAAGCTAGGAAGCACAAAGTAACAGGTAATAGTCTACTGCTAGAGGGTGTAAGAATGTGAATAGAGAAGGAAAAAACTAAGAGTAGAGCAGAAACATTAAGAAAAAAAATTCATAGCAACCTGACCTTCAACTTAAGCACAGAGTAATACCAGAGGAATTTGAAGCTAGTGATGTATTAAAGGTAACCATAACAACAAAAAACAAAACCTAAGATGAATTCCTAACCATACTGACTCAGCTCAGCACATGAAAGTTCTAGCAGAAGATGACACATGCACATTTCCAGCCTTGAATAAATACTGTTTTTATTAACTCAGTCTCTACTGTTCTATATGTGATGCCCTGTAGCCACTAAAAAAAATGCATATATATTGTAAAGTTAAGAAGAAAAGAGTGTAAGGGTTCAACTCTGTGGCCCAGTGTTTAAGGGACCTGGTTCCCACATGGTCTGTCACAGTTTGAGTATTGGTCCCTAAAGCTTGAGAAACATGCCAAGCACATGTGTGTGCATGCTCAAAATCCCAACAAGATGAAAAAATGGAGAAGGGATTGCGGCATGACCACTCTACCTTGGGAGTTCTTTCTCTGTCTCTCCATCTCTCTCTGATAAGCACATATACCCTCTAGCAATTAAAAGAAAACATGCAAAATCATCCCACTGTCAAGAGACAAAACAATGAACAGAACTAGACAAGAATAACTAGATGTTAGTAGTGTCAAAAAAAGGAATTCTAAGGGCCAGCAGTTAGCGAAATGGCAATGTCGCTGGACTCCCATGTAGTCGACCATGGTTGGAGTCCCAGACCCAGTGGCTTAAAACTCACGCCATGCATGTGTGCGTGCGTGCCCAAGATCCTGAGAGGAGAATGGAGAAGAAGGGATTGCGGTGTGGTCATCCCCCCTGGGGGGTGATTTCGCGCTTTCTGTCTCTCTGTCTCTCTCTGTCTTTCTGTCTCTCTGTCTCTGTCTTTCTGGCGAGCACACATGCCCTATAGCAAAAACCCCTGCAAAAAAAAAAAAAAAGGAATTCTAAGTTTTTATGATTAATATGTTAAAGGGTCTAATTGAAAAGATGGGAAACATACTTGAACAGATGAGAAATTTCAGCACAGAGATGAAAATCCTTAGAGAAAGCAAAATTGAAATGCAGGGGTAGGGTGGGAACAATAACAGAGATGAAGAATGCATTTAGGCTCATTAATAAACCTGACAAAGAAGAATCAATGAACTTGAAGACAAGTCAACAGGAACTACTGCATGCAGGCACCCAGGATCCTTAGGTGCTGTAGGGTTCAGGAAAAGGGACTCTGGTACACATGACCTGCCAGGAATGAGACCCTGACCAGAATGCCTCTCTGTTTTTTTTTTTTGTTTGTTTGTTTGTTTTTAAGTTACCAGAGAGCATGTGTGAACACCAGAGAAAACAGTACTCAATGGGGCATGGCATGGTCATACAAACATTTTTCCTCTTTTATCCCACTCCCCCTCCTTTCAGGATTTTAGGCACACAGAAAACATGCCTTGCATCTTTTTCAAGTTGCTAGGACCAGGATTCAGTCCACAATTAGCCATGTTGGATCTGGCTCCCTTAATGACTATACCACAAGCTCACCCAAAAGTTTCTTTTATTCTACCAAGGTAGACCATATTCCAAGTCATAAAATATTCTTCAAAATATTCAACATTACAACATCATGTAGAGTACGTTATTTTACTAAAACAAAATTAAGTAGAACTCAGTAACAAAAAGATATCTGGAAACTACTAATATTTGGAAATAAAATAATTCTACTGGATTGTTTTCTATGCAAAAATGTGTCATAACTTTTCCAATGGCCTAATAAATTACCCATGGGCCAAAGAAGCAGGAAGAAGGGAAATTAAAAAATATCTTGAAGGGCTAGCTGGTGGCATGGTGGTTAAGGCTTTGGACTCCCACATGGATGACCATGGTTTGAGTCCTGGACCTGGTGTTTTGCTTTCTCACTTTCTCTCTTTCTTTGTCTCTCTCTGGTGAGAGCACATGTCTAATAACAAATTAAAATAATAATAATAAATAGAATCAAGTAAATAACTATTTTTAAAAGGTATTTTGAGCTGAATAAAAATAAAAGTATATTAAAAATTGTGAAATACAACTAAATCAATGAAGTAATCTTCCACATTAAGAACCTGTAATAGATATAGAAGAACAAATTAAACCCAAAGCAACAGAGGGGGAAAAAATCAATGAAATTGAGGAGAAAAGCAAAAGAGAAAATCAGTTAAATTAAAAGCTAGTAATTTGAAAAGATGAAGAAAATTAACCTGTAGCCACTCTCATTAAAAAAAGAGGAAGAAGATATAAATCACTAAATCAGGAGTTAAAGGAGAATATCGCTAAGATCCTGCAAACATGAAAAGGATAATAGGAACAATTTCAGATAATCTCATGCCCATAAAATTGACAGCCTGGATGAAATAGATGAAAGAAACTACCAAAATTCACTCAAAAGATAGCTTGAATAGTCATAAATTACTTAAGAAATATAATTTGCAGTTAAGAACCAAGAGGAATACTCCAGTCTCAAATGCCTTCACTGGCAAAATCTAAACACATTCAAGGAAGAAGTAAGACTTGGTATACACCAACTTTTTATTTATGTATATTGGCTATGAACAATTAGGAATTGAAAAAGTATAATTTACAGTAATACTTAAAATGAAATATTATGTATAAATCTAATACATAAAATATCTGTCATACTGACAACTATAAAACAAAGAAAGAAATCAAAGAAAAGAGACCATGTTTATTATTTGGAAGACTCAATATTGTTAAGGTGTCTGTTCTCCCCCAACTGATCATACCCCATACGATCCTAGTCAAAATCCTAGGAAACTCTTTCACTGAAATTGACTACTCGATTCTAAAATTTATATGTAAATAAACAGGGTCTAGAATAGCCTAAACAATATTGAAAAGAAAAAGAATTCGGAAATAGATGTACACAAATTATAACTTTATCTTCCAACAGAGGAAGGTTACTATTATTACTGAAGCTAGGACTTGAACTTGCATAATTGAATACTAAATTCCTCCTTTTCTATACCAGTATGCTATTGTTAATTTCAAAAGGAGGAAATAGTGTTCAGCATTTTCTCAAATTGGCTATGAAATCTAACCCCCCGTTGGGGACATTTCATGAAGTTCATGTTTTTTAAAAAATATTCTTTGAAAAACAAATTTTATCTAGTTGAGGCTCAGAGAGTCAAGCTTTTGCAAGATCCAAGTAGCAAAAATTGTAAAACTGCAAGTATTGGTAAGAGTAAGTCATTAGTTAATCTTCAGGAATTAGGAAGTCTGTGACCTTTGACAAGTAACTTGATGTTCTTGACTTTATCAATCAGAATTAGTCAAAAAGGGCCAGCCCCATCGCATGGTAGTTAAGGGGGTCAGATCCCACACAGCTGACTGTTGGGATCTCAGCTCTGATAGCTTGAAAACCACTCTAAGCACATATACAAGGCTAGTTGGAAGATAAAGGATTGCAGTGTGACCATGCCCCATTAAGGTGTGCTTTGTCTCTCTCTCTCTCTTTCTCTTTGTTTCTCTCTCTCTCATGAGTGCATGTACCTTCTGGCATTTTGAAGAAAAAAAAAAAAGAAGAAGAAAATGTTAGGCAAAGAGTTGCACATCATTATAACATGTTCATGCAAAAACCTGTGCATGGATGTGAATAACAGCTTTATGTGTAATAGCCAGAAACCACCCAGATTTTCTTCAGTGGTGAATAACTACATAAACTCTAGTGTATCCATACCATGAAATACTACTCAGCAATAAAAAAGAATAAGGTATAGATATGTGCAACACCTGGATAAATACTAAAAAATTATGTTGAGTGAAAAAAAAAATCCCAGAAGGTACTTGCATAATATTCTTGCAGTGACAAGATTATAGAAATAGAGAACAGATTAGTGGTAGCTGGTTGTGGAGATCAAAAAGGTGGAATGGGAAAGGGATGACTATAGATAAGCAAGATGAACGATTCTTGTGATGTTGGAAATGTACTATATTATGACTTTATTTATGTCAATATCTCAGTTGTGATATTGTACTGTGGTTTTATGAGACGTTACTGTTGAAGGATGTTGGGTAAAAGGCACATGGAATCTCTGTACTATTTCTTAAAACTGCATATAAAGTTATCTCAAGACGAAAAATTTTACTTAAAAAATATGCTGCTGTACCTGAACTGAGGTTTCCTAGACCAAATTATTTGTACTAATTTGTATCACATCATAAAAGTCTTGTGGGCACACTATAGTCATTATTCATTTACCCCAGGAAGAAAGTAAGGACTTGAAGTTACAGATATTTGTGTTTTTATTGTCTTTTTATGCAAGGGTATTTCAGAGAGTTCATGGAAAATGGAAGTAAAGTACAAGTTTATTTTGGTCCCCCCAAAATTTTGAAAGCCATACATAGCTTTTTTATAATACACATTTTCTAGAGACTTTTTGACCTCCTGTAGATGATCATTGAGCACTTCTAAATACCAAAAAGCAGGTACAGACATTCCTCAAATTTGAAGGGCAGTGGTTCCAGGCACCCAGTTGATTCCAAAATGTACAGGTGCTCAAGTCCCTTATATAAAATGGCATAGTATTTATATATAAGCTACACACATTCTCCTGTATATTTTAAATCATTTCTAGATTATTTATAATATCTAATGTCATTTAAATGTTACATAAATAGTTGCTGGAACATATTTTTGTTTGTATTTTTTATTGCTGTTTTTATTTTTTTCCATTTTTTTTGATCTACAGTCAGCTGACTCTGTGGATGCAGAAGGACTGACTCTACTTAAACCAAACCTTACCTGGAAAAAGAATGATTTAAATAAGTTCCAGGAGGTGCTTAACGTTTGTGTCATTATTGAAACTATCTTGTTTTATGGAGAATTGGAAAAGTTTGTCTTTACTCATACATAACATAACTTAGAGAAGATCCACATATATATTGAGTTATCAGAAAAGTCATGACACATTTTCGCATAGAAAAGCACGTCGTAACTTTTCCACCAACCTAATAAATCTCTACCCCCTCTATAGATGCTTCAGAAATGCTACTGAAAAAAATGGTGGTTAGAGTATATATTGCAGGTTCAGAGGTAGAAAAAGAGTAACTATAAAAGTGAAAACTAAATTTATACTAAAATTTTGCCTGTGACAGACTTTGTTAAGCTTCTAAAGGCTGACTTCAAAGATACACTCCCAAGCCAGCTGGTGGCATGATGGTTAAGGTGACTGCATTCCACATGTCTGACAGTTCAAGTTCTGGACCTGGCAGCTTGAAAAACACACCTGACTCGTGTGTGTACATGCCCCAAATCCCAAAAGGAGCATGAAGAAGGAATTGTGTTGTGGCCATCTCTCCTGGGAGGTACTTTCCACACTTTTGCCTTTTCTCTCTAGCAAGTTCACACACACTGTAATGTAATTTAAAAGCAAAAGCAAAAATACACTCCCAGGCTAGTCTGCCTGTTAAGGGTTATTACTTATCCCTCATTCTCTCCACATTTCCATAGAATGTAGAAAATTTCCTTTTTTTTTTTTTTTTCTTTTTTAAAGAGGTTTTTGCCTTAGGAGGGAAAGGTAAGCTTCCTTACTTCATTCCAGGAAAAAGGAGTGACTCATTTTATGGGAAACTTTCTTTCTGTCTGCATTTCTATGATTTCAGACAAATCCTGAGCTTTCTGAAGCAGACACAGAGAAACTTCCAGTTGTTCCTCTCTGCATGGAACTTCAGTGGGCAAATCCTACTAATTTAGGGTTAGGATCTGTAGTAGCTCATTGTAGTCCAGTATCCTCTAATCTAGCTTTTGTCAGTGATAAAGCTGATGTTTTTGCTTTTATCTGAATCCTGTGTCTCTCAGTTCCAAACAGGCAAAGTGTCTTCCCACCCCTAACCACTTTTAGAAGACATAAAATACCTATATAGAATCCACGACAATTAGAACTGAAGAGTGTATTAAAGTTTGGAGAGTTTCACCACTCCATTTGAACCATATCCAGTAAAAAAATAAGTTCACTAATAGCCAAAAGCTTTTCCTGGGGAAGATGGGGAAGGTTATTGTGAAATATAATACATATTTAGTAAAGCACAGAAGTAAATATACAGCTGAGTTAATTATTGCAAAGTGATCATCTGTTCAATTACCAACCAAGTTAAGAAGTAGAACACTGTGAGTATCCCAGGATTTCTGGTATTTCCCTTCCCAGTCGCTACCTTCTTCTTCCCTTACAAAGTTAACCAGATACTGATGTTTTAGTACATAGGCTAATGTCCTTAAACATAGTTTTTGCTTTTTTTTTTTTAGAAGATTATCTTAAACGTAATCATACAATATGGATCTTTTGCTCTATATTAACTACTTTTGTTTTACTCTGCCTTGACTACTTTTGCTCTCTACGTGTTTGTAAGATCCATGCCTGTTGTTGCCTAAAGCCATGGTTGGTTTGTGTTCTTTGCTATAGAGAATTCTATTTTTTTAATAAGTATTATTTAATACAGTTTATCCATTTTACGGTAGATGGAAATTTGTTTCACAGTTACAAGTAATGCGCTAAACATTCCTGTGCGTGACGTTCATGTGCTTCAGTTTCCATCGAGCTGTTTCTCAGAGATTACTGGTAGTTGTTTAGCAGTATGTCATTGTATGTCATTTTTCTAATTACAAATAAGATTCAACACCATTATGTATATTCATTAGCTAATTGGATATCCTCTTTTGTGCTGTACCTAGTCAAATTTTTTGCCCATTTTTCTATTATGTTATTGGCATCCTTTTATATTCTAGATATAAATCATTGGTCAGTTCTTTGTTGCCACTCTATGGCATGCCTTTCATTCTCTTGCCAGTGTCTTTTGATAAAAGAAGATCTTAATTTTAGTGTTTCAAACTCACCATTTTTTCATTTATTGTTACCGATTTTGGTGCTATACCCCAATGTCATGAAGATACTGTTTTATTAATTTCTGGAAGTATAATTGTTTTGCCTTTTGCATTTAGTCATATGATCCACATGGAATTTTTATTGTTAAAGGGTGAGGTAGACTTTAAATTTTACATAATTCTGCTCCTCTTATAAGTGACCTGAGGTGATCTTGGAAAATTATTTGCTATTCACTTGATCCAGAGAACCCCATAAAGTCATGCAAATCAGAAGGCTCAAATCTTGATGTCCATTTTAAGAACAGCCATGAAATTGCCCAGGCCATCAAGGGTATGCATATCCAAGAAGCCACCAAGTATCTGAAGGATGTCCTTTACAGAGGCAGTGTACGCCGTTCTGTTGTTACAGTGATGGAGTTGGTAGATGTGCCCAGGCCAAACAGTGGGGCTAGACACAAGGTCAGTGGCCCAAAAAGAGTGCTAAAATTTTGCTGCACATGCTTAAAAATGCAGAGTAATACTGAACTTAAGGGGTTAGATGTTGACTTTCTGGTCATTGAGTATATTCAGGTGAACAAGGCACCCAAGATGAGCCATCCTGTGTACAGAGCTCATGGGCAGATTAATCCATACATGAGCTCCCCCTACCACATCGAGATGATCCTCACTGAAAAGGAGCAAATTGCTCCTAAGCCAGAAGAGAAGTGGCACAGAAGAAAAAAGATATCCCAGCAAAAACTGAAGAAACAGAAACTTATGGCATGGAAATAAAGTCAGCATAAAATAAATATAGATAAAAGTTTAAAAGTACATAAATAAATAAAGTTTAATATATTTCTTTCCTTGTAGAAATCTCGTTGTCCCAGTATCACTGAGACTATCTTTTACATAGTTTTTGCTTTTTTTTTTTAGAAGATTATCTTAAACGTAATCATACAATATGGATCTTTTGCTCTATATTAACTACTTTTGTTTTACTCTGCCTTGACTACTTTTGCTCTCTACGTGTTTGTAAGATCCATGCCTGTTGTTGCCTAAAGCCATGGTTGGTTTGTGTTCTTTGCTATAGAGAATTCTATTTTTTTAATAAGTACCACTGTTCTGAGGGAACCACCTTTGTTGTAAACTAAATGCCTGTGTTACTGTGAGTCTGTTTCTGAGCTCTCTATTCTGTTGCATTAGTATGTTTGCACCAGCAATTTACTGTCTTGTCTATCATTACCTTTTTGTTCGTCAGGAACATTTGGCAATTCGTGATTCTTTGCAGTATCATGTAACTTTAAGGACTAATTTGGATAGTCCCAAACCAACAACAAGCTACTAGAGAGATCTCAGTTTTGCTTAGGATGCCAAAGCCTGGAAAGGGCATCCTATACATACTTAGAATAAGAAAAAACTGTATGATCTACAGAATTATAACTTTTCTTTAATCCACCAGAGAGCTGAAGTTGCAGTATAACCAAACAGCCTGAAATGTACAGAACAACATGTCTCTCCAAGGACAAGTAGGATGCAAGCACTGCCTCCCTTCTGGCAGATCACAGAAGGAAGAGATGGCAACCTATCTATAAGCAGGTGAGAAAAATTTAGTGAAAAATTGTTACAAATTGCTAAAAGTTAATTTAGAGCTAGCAGGAGAATCTAGAATCCCTGAAAGCTGCTAACAGAAGGATAGTTTGCTCATGTACCACATTTGGTTCCTAAGAACTAAGTGGAGGGCAGGTAACTAGGGACAGCCTTCCATAGTGGAACAGGCAGAAAGGGGAGCCACTGCCACTTCGAGAAAAGCAGAAAGCCCTATCTAAACTCTTCTTACTCATAGAAAAAATGTATAAGTCTTAGGGGAATTGTAGGAAACCTTGTCCTCAGGGCACAGATGAAGATCCATTATGGCTAGGATAGAGGAAATTGGAAAACCTCCTGGGGAGGAACAAGAAGAAAAGACAGCCTATTGTGGGGATGAGTTTGGGGGAGGATTTCTGAGAAAGCCCAGTTGCCAAGATACAAAGACACAGGGCATACCTAAAGCTGAGGCTGTACCAGGACACTGAGAACCCTGCACCTTGCAGCAAGCTAGGAAGCACAAAGTAACAGGTAATAGTCTACTGCTAGAGGGTGTAAGAATGTGAATAGAGAAGGAAAAAACTAAGAGTAGAGCAGAAACATTAAGAAAAAAAATTCATAGCAACCTGACCTTCAACTTAAGCACAGAGTAATACCAGAGGAATTTGAAGCTAGTGATGTATTAAAGGTAACCATAACAACAAAAAACAAAACCTAAGATGAATTCCTAACCATACTGACTCAGCTCAGCACATGAAAGTTCTAGCAGAAGATGACACATGCACATTTCCAGCCTTGAATAAATACTGTTTTTATTAACTCAGTCTCTACTGTTCTATATGTGATGCCCTGTAGCCACTAAAAAAAATGCATATATATTGTAAAGTTAAGAAGAAAAGAGTGTAAGGGTTCAACTCTGTGGCCCAGTGTTTAAGGGACCTGGTTCCCACATGGTCTGTCACAGTTTGAGTATTGGTCCCTAAAGCTTGAGAAACATGCCAAGCACATGTGTGTGCATGCTCAAAATCCCAACAAGATGAAAAAATGGAGAAGGGATTGCGGCATGACCACTCTACCTTGGGAGTTCTTTCTCTGTCTCTCCATCTCTCTCTGATAAGCACATATACCCTCTAGCAATTAAAAGAAAACATGCAAAATCATCCCACTGTCAAGAGACAAAACAATGAACAGAACTAGACAAGAATAACTAGATGTTAGTAGTGTCAAAAAAAGGAATTCTAAGGGCCAGCAGTTAGCGAAATGGCAATGTCGCTGGACTCCCATGTAGTCGACCATGGTTGGAGTCCCAGACCCAGTGGCTTAAAACTCACGCCATGCATGTGTGCGTGCGTGCCCAAGATCCTGAGAGGAGAATGGAGAAGAAGGGATTGCGGTGTGGTCATCCCCCCTGGGGGGTGATTTCGCGCTTTCTGTCTCTCTGTCTCTCTCTGTCTTTCTGTCTCTCTGTCTCTGTCTTTCTGGCGAGCACACATGCCCTATAGCAAAAACCCCTGCAAAAAAAAAAAAAAAGGAATTCTAAGTTTTTATGATTAATATGTTAAAGGGTCTAATTGAAAAGATGGGAAACATACTTGAACAGATGAGATCAAAATCCCAACAAGATGAAAAAATGGAGAAGGGATTGCGGCATGACCACTCTACCTTGGGAGTTCTTTCTCTGTCTCTCCATCTCTCTCTGATAAGCACATATACCCTCTAGCAATTAAAAGAAAACATGCAAAATCATCCCACTGTCAAGAGACAAAACAATGAACAGAACTAGACAAGAATAACTAGATGTTAGTAGTGTCAAAAAAAGGAATTCTAAGGGCCAGCAGTTAGCGAAATGGCAATGTCGCTGGACTCCCATGTAGTCGACCATGGTTGGAGTCCCAGACCCAGTGGCTTAAAACTCACGCCATGCATGTGTGCGTGCGTGCCCAAGATCCTGAGAGGAGAATGGAGAAGAAGGGCTTGCGGTGTGGTCATCCCCCCTGGGGGGTGATTTCGCGCTTTCTGTCTCTCTGTCTCTCTCTGTCTTTCTGTCTCTCTGTCTCTGTCTTTCTGGCGAGCACACATGCCCTATAGCAAAAACCTCTGCAAAAAAAAAAAAAAAGGAATTCTAAGTTTTTATGATTAATATGTTAAAGGGTCTAATTGAAAAGATGGGAAACATACTTGAACAGATGAGAAATTTCAGCACAGAGATGAAAATCCTTAGAGAAAGCAAAATTGAAATGCAGGGGTAGGGTGGGAACAATAACAGAGATGAAGAATGCATTTAGGCTCATTAATAAACCTGACAAAGAAGAATCAATGAACTTGAAGACAAGTCAACAGGAACTACTGCATGCAGGCACCCAGGATCCTTAGGTGCTGTAGGGTTCAGGAAAAGGGACTCTGGTACACATGACCTGCCAGGAATGAGACCCTGACCAGAATGCCTCTCTGTTTTTTTTTTTGTTTGTTTGTTTGTTTTTAAGTTACCAGAGAGCATGTGTGAACACCAGAGAAAACAGTACTCAATGGGGCATGGCATGGTCATACAAACATTTTTCCTCTTTTATCCCACTCCCCCTCCTTTCAGGATTTTAGGCACACAGAAAACATGCCTTGCATCTTTTTCAAGTTGCTAGGACCAGGATTCAGTCCACAATTAGCCATGTTGGATCTGGCTCCCTTAATGACTATACCACAAGCTCACCCAAAAGTTTCTTTTATTCTACCAAGGTAGACCATATTCCAAGTCATAAAATATTCTTCAAAATATTCAACATTACAACATCATGTAGAGTACGTTATTTTACTAAAACAAAATTAAGTAGAACTCAGTAACAAAAAGATATCTGGAAACTACTAATATTTGGAAATAAAATAATTCTACTGGATTGTTTTCTATGCAAAAATGTGTCATAACTTTTCCAATGGCCTAATAAATTACCCATGGGCCAAAGAAGCAGGAAGAAGGGAAATTAAAAAATATCTTGAAGGGCTAGCTGGTGGCATGGTGGTTAAGGCTTTGGACTCCCACATGGATGACCATGGTTTGAGTCCTGGACCTGGTGTTTTGCTTTCTCACTTTCTCTCTTTCTTTGTCTCTCTCTGGTGAGAGCACATGTCTAATAACAAATTAAAATAATAATAATAAATAGAATCAAGTAAATAACTATTTTTAAAAGGTATTTTGAGCTGAATAAAAATAAAAGTATATTAAAAATTGTGAAATACAACTAAATCAATGAAGTAATCTTCCACATTAAGAACCTGTAATAGATATAGAAGAACAAATTAAACCCAAAGCAACAGAGGGGGAAAAAATCAATGAAATTGAGGAGAAAAGCAAAAGAGAAAATCAGTTAAATTAAAAGCTAGTAATTTGAAAAGATGAAGAAAATTAACCTGTAGCCACTCTCATTAAAAAAAGAGGAAGAAGATATAAATCACTAAATCAGGAGTTAAAGGAGAATATCGCTAAGATCCTGCAAACATGAAAAGGATAATAGGAACAATTTCAGATAATCTCATGCCCATAAAATTGACAGCCTGGATGAAATAGATGAAAGAAACTACCAAAATTCACTCAAAAGATAGCTTGAATAGTCATAAATTACTTAAGAAATATAATTTGCAGTTAAGAACCAAGAGGAATACTCCAGTCTCAAATGCCTTCACTGGCAAAATCTAAACACATTCAAGGAAGAAGTAAGACTTGGTATACACCAACTTTTTATTTATGTATATTGGCTATGAACAATTAGGAATTGAAAAAGTATAATTTACAGTAATACTTAAAATGAAATATTATGTATAAATCTAATACATAAAATATCTGTCATACTGACAACTATAAAACAAAGAAAGAAATCAAAGAAAAGAGACCATGTTTATTATTTGGAAGACTCAATATTGTTAAGGTGTCTGTTCTCCCCCAACTGATCATACCCCATACGATCCTAGTCAAAATCCTAGGAAACTCTTTCACTGAAATTGACTACTCGATTCTAAAATTTATATGTAAATAAACAGGGTCTAGAATAGCCTAAACAATATTGAAAAGAAAAAGAATTCGGAAATAGATGTACACAAATTATAACTTTATCTTCCAACAGAGGTGCTGAGGCATTTTAATGAAGGATGGGTAGTCTTTTCAGCAATTGTGCTCAAATAATTAGACATCTTTTTTGCAAAGAAATGAGCCCCACCCTTACACATGTACAAGAAAATACATCAAAGTGGGTCATAGGCCTAAATGTATTGTGAGAAAACAACCCAACAAAATTATTTTATTTCCAAATATTTAGTAGTTTCCAGATATCTTGTTACCGAGTTCTATTTAATTCTGTTACAGTAAAATAACATACTCTACATGATGTCAGTAATGTTGAATATTTTGAAGTATGCTTTATGGCTTACAACACAGTCTACCTTGGTAGAATAAAAGAAAGAAACTTGGGTGAGCCTATGGTAGTTAGTTAAGGGAGCCAGATCCCACATGGCTAACTGTGGATCAAATTCTGGCCCTGGCAGCTTGAAAAAAATGCATGGTACATTTTTTGTGTGCCCATGTTATGCCAATAGCAGTCTCATACATCTTGTGTTTACCCACCTCTTGCTTGCATTGTTCTCTCTTGTGCTCAATTTAATCTCATGTTATTTTGTTCATCTTGGCCCTTTCAATGGAATAGGATGTATAGGTAGAAGGCAGTGATAGTAATGATCCTGACCCTGAGTGACAAGGCTAGCCTAATAAACATGTTTGTATATTAAAACCTTTAATATTTTTAATAAATATTTAAAACCTTTTTAACCAAAAGATTTTTAAAGTAAATAAATAAATTTTAAACTGAAAAAGCTTATAGAATAAGCATATAAAGAAAGAAAATATTTTTAGACAGTTGTCAATTTTTTAAGAATTGCTTATTTAATTTTATTTATTATTACTATTTTTAAATTTGACCAGAGAGAGACAGAGACAAGAGAAAGAGAAAGTGAGAAGGCAAGCTACCAGGTCTGGGACTAGAACCATGGTGGGCCATGTGGGAGTCCAGCATCTTAACCACCATTCCACCTGCTGGCCCCATTGTTTTAAACTCAGTTGTTATTACAAGAGTAAAAAGTTTTTGAAAATTAAAAAGTGTATTATAAAGTAAAAACTTTACAGTAAGCTATAAGATTAATTTATTATTGGAGGAAGAAAAAATTTTGTAAGCTTAGTATAGCTTAACTATAAAATGTTTATACAGTCTACAGTATTGTGCAGTAATGTCCGAGTCCTTCATATTCACCCATCACTCATCACTCACTAACTCACCCAGAACAACTGGTACTGCAAGCTCTAGTCATGGTAAGTACTCTATACCAGGGATCTCTAATCCCTGGGCTGTGTACTGGTACCTATCTATGGACTGTTGGGAGCTGGGCCTCTGACCAGTGCCAATCCATGGCCTGTTGATCCCATAGCCCATCCTACTCCTACTTCTCGCTGCTCAGTGTAGGGTGGACAGTAGTGGGCAGCAGCAGTGAGCCAGTGAGGTTTCATCTGTGTTTGCAGCCACTCCCCATTATTCACATTGCCGCCTGTGCTTCTCTTCCTGTTGGATCAGCCGAGGTATTGGATTCTCATGGGAGCACAAAACTTACTGCTGTATAACTTTTATTGTATTATATATTGCAATGTGGTAGTGGTAGAACTGGGGTGGATGCAGTGTTCAGGTCTTACCAGGACCAACCTCAGCCTCTTCCATGGAAGGATTATCTTTCATGAGGCTAATCCCTGGTGCCAGAAAGATTGGGGACCACTGCCCTATACAGATATATTATTTTCTATCATATCTTTACTGTACTTTTCTATTTAGATATGCTTGGATACACAAATACCATTACTTTAAAATTGTCTACATTATTAAGTACAGTAAGAAGAATATGTTTGTAGCCTAGGCCCTATAGGCTATGCCATGTAGCCTATCTCTGTGGTAAGCCATACCATCTAGGTTTGTGTTAAGTACATTCTACGCTATTCACGCAACTACAAAAATCACCTGATGATGCAATTCTTTGAACTTATCTTCATCACTAAATGACATATGACTATATATAAATACAGTAACAAATTTTACTTGTTATTATTTTTATGGCAAAATAAGATAGGAACAATACATTCAATTGCATCTGTTTCAAGCATTAAAAACATTTGAAGAGTATGGGTGTTGCAGCTGTTGAACTGTTGTTTAAACATCATTTCTTACACTGTGCCTAATAGATTTAACTATGGTACACACAGTTGTTTCTTTTTTTTTTTTTTTTTGGAGAGGTTTTTGCT
>NW_006159844.1:8901300-8910955 GCF_000334495.1 Tupaia belangeri chinensis | reverse complement strand
TTGCTATAGGGCACGTGTGCTCGCCAGACAGACAGAGACATAGAGACAGAAAGCAAGAAATCACCCCCCAGGGGGCATGGTCACACTGCAATCCCTTCTCCTCCATTCTCCTCTCGGGATCTTGGGCACGCACGCACATGCGCCTGGCGTGAGTTTTAAGCCACTGGGTCCGGGACGTGAACCGCGGTCGACTACGTGGGAGTCCAGCGACATAGCCATTACGCTAACTGCTGATTCCCCACATGGTTGTTTCTTTATCATCTCTTCAGATGGGGAACTATGCAGACACATTGTAAACCACCACAAGAACATGTTATTAGGCTGTCTCTGCTGATGGAGGTATTTTCCAGTTATATTGTAAAAGTCCCTTGCAAATACATTTCATTGTATACTGGCTGTCTCTTGTAACTGTAATCATAGTTACTCAACTAGATCAAGGACAGCAGAAAGCCAACATATTCGTACTAAAATGATTTATTGTGACTGGATACAAATGTTGGCAGTAGTGCCTAGTCTCAAATCTAGTGAACGCTGAGAAGAACCAATCAAAAATATTTCTTCAACACTTTTCCAACATATACTTGCCCCTAAGGAGCTTATACTTTGAGGACATCACACTATCAAAAAATAAATTTTAAAACTAAGAGCCACAGAGTGACTATTTGTAAATTAGCTGTTTTAGATAAGTAGATTGGAGAAAGATCTGGAATCTTCTTTGAAGAATAGGTGATTGAATAAAAGGATATAATATGAACAAAGAACTGAGGTGGTAGGAGTGGCCTGAAAATGGTATATACGAGAGAGCTATAGGGCGTGTGTGCATGTGTGCCCAAGATCCCAGGAGAATGGAGGACAAAGGATTGTGTTGTGATCATCCTCCCTTGGGGGTGATTTCTCACTTTCCCTCTCACTATCTCTGCCTCCATCTCTCTCTCTGGTGAGCACATGTGCCCTTAGGCAAAAGCTTATTAAAAAAAGAAGAAAGGAAGGAAGGAAGGAAGGAAGGAAGGAAGGAAGGAAGGAAGACAAGAAAAAAAAGAAAGACAGAAAGAAAGGAAGAAAGAAGTCATCATGGTATCATTGGAAAGTCCGGATTGACTTTGGTACACTGGTAATTAATTGTAGTTAAGGTCCCAACTGGTCTCTGGTTGAAGGGAGCTAAGAACTTTGCTAACAGCAAAGAGGAAAAGGACATAAATACAGATTATAAGTTTCCACACAGTTGTCTGTGCCAAGGTGGCTATGAGTTTCAGCATCAGGGAATCCCTCCTCCGGAGAACCAAGAGAAGTCTCTCGAAACAAGAAAGAAAAGATGTCCCCCAAATCAATCCAGCTTCAGAAACATTGTATTAGTGACAAATGTCTCTTCCCAGAAAAACAAAAACAAACAACAATGACAACAACAAAAAAATGAAGTCTGTGTGCTGACAACATAGATTGAAAAGAAAAAAGTAAAACCAAATTCTGTGTTTTTATAAAACTTGATTTAAAAAATAGTATTTCAAACTGTTCTGCCACCAGAAGCACACCGTTTTCACAAATGCACACACTTCGCACTTCCAGCTCCTTCAGCTTTCTGTGCCTGGTCCATTTTGGCATCTCCATTTTTGGCAGGGATTTTCCCATCCTTGTCAGCATCAGCTTTGCCCTTTTTCCTTTGGGTACCTTCTCTCCCTTTGCAGGGGCTTTTAAGGCTTGGGCTCTGGCTATGGAGAAGCAGGTTTCGCAGACAGCCTTGCAGACTTAATCTCCTTTAGCATCCCCTTCAGCCTTTGTCTTGGGCATGGTGGTAACAACAATAGGACATAGGTGCTGGACCCAAGGGATGCAGTGGCATGCAGGCTTTGGTTGGTCTGGTGGTTTTTCTCTCCTCTTCACACAGTTCCAGCCATAAAGTTATTTTGAAATATTTTTAATTTTTGATTTGTGCTTTCCAGATTTCCAGACAAAATTTAAAGGCTACACATAACATTTCATGAAGAATGATTCTCTTTTAATAGAGCCTAGGAATTGATTTAAACGTGTGTATGAAACCCCCGTCACATTAGTATGTGCTGAATGCTGTTAGTGGGCAGACTGAGGCCACATAAGAGGCTTAGGCTCAATTCCTGGTCCACCCAGAAAAACCAGGCACCTGTAGTCCCAGCTGCTTGAGAGGCTAAGTCAGGAGGATTGTGATGCGCTGAGACCCATTTTTGACTGAGGGAAAGAAGAACCTCTTGAACATGTTACAAAAGGCATTAATCATAAAAGATTGATACATTTGTCTACTTTTCAATTAAGAATGTGTCTTCAGTCAAAGAACATATACAAGGTGAGGAAATAAGGCCACCTATTGGCTTGGTTGTTAAAGTAGCTGGATCCCACATGGACAATTGCATGGTTCAAGTCTTGGATCAGGCAGCTTGAGAAATGCCAGGCACATGTGCATGCATGACCAAAATCTCAAAAGGAGAATTGAGGATAAGGAATAGTGGCATGGCCATCCCCAGCCCCCAAGGTGAGGAGTACTTTTTCACTTTCTCTCTCTCCCTCTCCATCTCTTTCTGGCAAGTGCATGTCCTACAGGGGGAAAAAAATAAATGAGATAAGCCACAAATTGGGAGAACATTTGTAGAACCTATAACGAACAAAGAACTAGTTATTTAGAATAGTTCAAGATCTCCAACAAATCAGTAAAGGGGGAAAGGATAACTTAATTGAAAATAGCAATAAAAAGCATTTCACAAACGAGAATTCATAAATGGCCAATAAAAAAGAGAAGCTCAGTCCTAGCCTGTGGCTTAGTTGGTAGCAAACTGAGCAGTAGTCTGGAAACCACATGGCCAGCTATGGGTTTTAATCCCCGGTCAGCCTGAAAATTCATCAGGTGTGTGTGTGTGCCCAGGATCCTGACAAGTTCGAAAATTAGAGAAAGGAAATGAGACTCTTTCAAGAGTGCTTTTCTCTCTGTCTTTCTCTCTCACACATACACATGCACATACTATGTCATTAATAAAGTAACAAAAAAATTAAAAGAAAAAATGGCGCAATGGCTATGTCGCTGGACTTCCACATAGTCGATCACAGTCTGAGTCCCAGACCTGGTGACTTGAACTCACGCCAGGTGCATGTGCATGCATGCCCAACATCCTGAGAGGAGAATGGAGGAGAAGGGATTGCGGCGTGGCCATCCCCCGGGGGGTAATTTCTCACTCTCTGTCTCTCTGTCTCTCTCTGTCTCTGGCAAGCACACGTGCCCTATAGCAAAAACCTCTCAAAAAAAGAAAAAAAAGTTCAATTCCAGTGGTAATCAAGAAAATGTAAAACCAATGAGATGCCATTTCACATTTACTAAATGCAAAAATTAAGAACTCGGGGCTGGCAGGTGGCACAGTGGTTAAGGTGCTAGGCCCCTACATGGCCAACCACAGTTCAAGTCCCAGACCTGACAGCTTACTTTCTCACTTTCTCTTTCTCTCTCTCTCTCTCTATCTCTCTGGTCAAATTAAAAATAATAATAATATTAGCAAATAAATTTTTAAAAAATAAAAAAGAACTCTAATAAACAGTGTCAGAAGAGATATGTCTTAGACATTGTTGGCAGGAGTGGTTAAGTGCCCAACCGTTTTGGAGAACAGTTTATTATAATATTGCAGTTACATAATTTACTACTCCCCTTCTGGATATTTCCTTGATAATTTCTTGCACATGCACATCAGAAAATGCATATAAGAATGGCCATAGCTGAACTATGCAGAGTAGCAAAAAGCTACAAATAACCCAAATGTCTGGTGCTAAAGATTGAATGTTTGCATCCCCCCACAAATTCATATGTTGAAATCCTGACTCCCAAGATGATGGTATTAGAAGATAAGAATTTAGGGAAGTTGGGGACCAGCAGCTGACATGGTGGTTATGGCACTGTACACTCCCACATGGCTGACCACGGTTCGAGTCCCGGACCTGATGACTTGCTTTCTTTTTCCCTCTCTCTCTTTCTCACTTTCTCCCTCTGTGTGTGTGAGTGTATTTCTCTCTTTGGTCAAATTAAAATAAATGAATAAATAGATAAATAAATAATTCTTTTAAAAAAAGAATTTGGGGAAGTGATTAGATCACATGGGTGGAGCCCTTACGATTGAGATTAGTACCTTTTTAGAGACTAGAGAGTCTCTTTCTTCTACCATGTGAGGTTATAGCAAAAAGATCTATGAACCAGAAATGGGCCCTCACCAGATAGTCTCCAGAACTGTGAAAATTAAATTTATTTTGTTTATAAGCTACTCAGTTTATGATATTTTGTTTAGCAGATCAAGCATATTAAGACCTTTGGTGACAGAAAGTGGATATAGTCGTACTGTAGAATGTTACACAGCAGTGATAAAGAATAAACTACCACTACTTTTTAAAAACTAGGTGGGGAAACAGAACAAAACAAAACAAACAACTAGATGGGGCTAGCAGGTGGCATAAGGTTAAGGCAGCTGGATTCCCACATGGCCCACCACGGTTTGAGTCTCGGACCTGGTGGCTTGAAAATTGCGCTGGGCATGTTTCATGTGTACCCAAGGTCTTGAGAGGAGTATGGAGGAGAAGAGATTGTGATATGGCTATCTTCCTGGGTGATTTCTCCCTCTCTTTGTGTCTCTCTGTCTCTCTCCTCTCTGGCAAGCACATGTGCCCTGTGGCAAAAACCTTTCAAAAAAATCTTAGAAACATGTAAATATTGCACATTACAGAAGACTTTGCAATACACTATTTTATAAAGCTCAGAAACAAGCAGAATCAACTAATAATTGGTTTATTTGTGTATGTGTGTGTATGTGTGTGTGTGTGTGTGTGTGTGTGTGTGTGTGTGTATAAAATTTTCTTAAAAACTGTGGGATAGGCTGGCAGGTGGCATGGTGGTTAAGGCACTGGACTCCCACATGGCTGACGGTAGTTTGAGTCCCTGACCTGGTGGCTTGCTTTCTCATTTTCCCTCCCTCTCTGTCTCTCTCTCTCTGGTCAAATTAAATATAATAATAAAATTAAAGAGATAATTATTTTTTTAAGAAACTTGTGGGATGGATAAACCTTAAAATGAGGTAAGGGTTACTTCTAGGAGCTGAGAAGGGAGCATGAGGCAGGGAAGGAACAAAGGGTAAATAGAATATTAGTAAATTTCTAGCTTTATTTATTTATTTTTTTGGTGTGGGGAGGTCATGGGTATTATTTGGTTTCTCACCTTACATGTACCCATTCTTTTGTTTGTATGAATATAATGTTAAAAATATCATTCAGAGAAACATATCCATCTTCCTCATGCAACCACCTGTTTTCCTTCAGCAGAGGTTTGTTAAATAAATTATGGAACAGCCATACAATCAAGTATAATGTAGCTATTGAAAAAGAATGAAACATATTCAAGTATTCTAAAATGGAATAATCGCTGGGTTATATTAAGAGAAAAAATGTGTGGAATGCTACAGTTTGCATTAAAACACACATACATGTATTTGTGGATACAGTTATCGGTTTTCTTTTCACAAAACTGGCACTCCTAAGTTCTTGACTCTGGACATGACATGAAATCATATTTTTAGAAAGACTGGTCCAGCCACATGTAAGAAATGAGGATTGGAGGTGGGGTAGGTCAAGGAGGGACATTCAGTTACAAAAGCAGGGAACACAGCTGGAAAACCGTCATTGGAATACAGCCAAGAGGGAACAAGGACCTGGAAAAGGGCAATAGCTGTGGGACTGTAAGGTAGAGTGAAAGGAAGTGAAATATATATTTTGATGCTGTAAATGATTATTCAGTTCAGTCTGCCTAATTACTGTTGCCAAAACCCAATAGTCTAAAAAGTTATTTTAAACTGCATTTCTAATCTATTAAATGCAATTTATTTTATCTTAATGGCCTGTTACATTTACAGTGTAGTCATGAAATGTCATAACACAGATGGTCTTCAGGTCTTGTGGAATCTCCTTTTGCATTAAAACCACAAAAGAAGAAATCGACAAAAATGAAATTCTTCCTGATTTATTCTGCATAAAGTACATTTTGACCTCTCACCCTGAGAAGGACTTAATTGATATGTCTTTGGTAGGATTATAAAAAATATTTGCTTCCTAATGTGCCCTAAGTAACAATGAAAAAATAAATAAATAAAAACCCTCCTAACTGGATATTTTTTTTTTTTGGAGAGGTTTTTTCACTATAGGGCCCGTGCGCTCACCAAACAGACAGAGAGAGACAGACAGAAAGTGAGAAATCACCCCCCAGGGGGGATGGTCACGCCGCAATCCCTTCTCCTCCGTTCTCCTCTCGGGATCTTGGGCACGCACGCACACGCGCCCGGCGTGAGCTTTAAGCCACCGGGTCCAGGACGCGAACCGCAGTCGACTACGTGGGAGTCCAGTGACATAGCCATTACGCCAACTGCTGGTTCCCCTAACTGGATATTTTTAAGTAAAAGTTCTTTTAAGGAAGAAAGTAGGTACTAAAGGATTTGGTCTCTTGACATAAATAATTAAACTTAATGATAATGCTACAGTCATTTGTGCTGCTCTATTTAAAAATACCTTAGACTAGATAATTTATAAACGATATAAATTTATTTCTCATTGTTTCAAAGACTGGGTAGTCCAAGATCAAGGCATCAGCACATTGTCTGGTACGGACTTAACTGTCTGCTTCAAAGATGGTTCCTCTTTGCTGTTTCCTCACATGGCAAAAGGGGAAAGTCTGATGAAGCTCTTTGAAGTCTTTATTTTATTTCCTTTAGATCCCACCTCTTAATACCATGCTGGAGATTAGGTTTCAATGTAACGAATTTTGGAGAGATGCATTCAGACCATAGAATGCTATAAACTTTTTTTCTACCCAATTACATTATAATATGAAATTTTATGTATTTGTAGTATTGCATTATTGATTTTTCTTAAGCTGTCCCATAGGAAGGAACTCATGCCCTGACGAGACCTTACCAAGAGTACCTGTCTTACTCCCTCCCACTCTTGCATGTGTGCTCTGTCATAAAAGAAGTAAACTAAAAAATAATGGCATACCCATATTTCTACTAATTTTTAATAGAAACTACTTCTAAACCTTCTAACATAAGACTTACCCAGGTGGGGGGTCGGGGGTCAGCCAGTGGCAAGGTGGTTAAGGCAGCTGGATCCACATGGCTGACTGCATGGTTTGAGTTTCGGACCCGATGGCTTGAAAAACGTGTGTGTGTGCGCGTGTGGACGCTCAAAATCCCAAAAGGAGAAATAGAGAAAGGATTGTGCCATGACCATCCCCCATGGGAAGCGCTCTCTCTCTCTCTCTCTTCCTTTATCTCTTTTCCACCCCAGCAAGCACATATGCCCTCAAGCAATTTTTTTGTAAAGTTTTATCCAGCTTCTTTTCCATTTAGCTCATCTTTCTTCAGCATCTACATCATTACTCTTCTTACAGTTGCTTTTTATGCCAAAATTAGGTCAGGAGCTAGTTTGTGTGGAGTCATATCGATTGTAGTATTGTGAGTGTGCTTCTCTGCTGTCCTGTTTTCATGAGCCTCGAATGGAGTCATCACTCTCACCAATACAAACCAATTAGGAGTACCTGAGTCTTTGAACATCTGTTGTCCTTTAAGTCATTTATGGGACTCAGAGATCCACTTGAAGTTTTTATTCTTTCATACCACAGGGATTTTCTAAAACTTGTGTTATTTCCTGTGGCCCAGAGATAGTTTCATTTTCCTGCAAGAGGGGGAAAAAGGAGGGATCTAAACGTTTCCTGTGATTATGTAAAGTTTATTTTAGGAACTGAAATCTGTGGCTTTTTTTTTTCCTATTACACACTATTTTCCTTGATGAATAATTTCTAGGGAATATTGGGTGATGTTTATTCCTTGTGTGAATGAAATTTTTCTCTTACTAACTACAGAGTTTTAAAATAAATAAGTAAAATAAATATTCAGTGACCCTCTAGTTCAAAATCCGGGCTTCACGTGTTTTGTGAAGGAGGGACAGAACATGGCCCTGATTCTCTCTTCTGCCTTGTGTTCTTAGCAATCAGACTGTGCTGCTCAGAACAGTCTGAGTGCTAACTTTCTTTAGGCTTTCCTACACTAACCATTTTTTAAAAAGTAGTGTATATAAAATCATGAATAAACTAAAGTTTAAAAAACAAAACTCTCGGGAACCAGCAGTTAGTGTAATGGCTATGTCACTGGACTCCCACGTAGTCGACTGCGGTTCAAGTCCCGGACCTGGTGGCTTAAAACCCGTGCCGGGTGCGTGTGCATGCATGCCCAAGATCCCAAGAGGAGAATGGAGGAGAAGGGATTGCAGCGTGGCCATCCCCCCTGGGGGGTGATTTCTTGCTTTCTGTCTCTCTGTCTCTCTCTGTCTGTTTGGCAAGCGCACGGGCCCTATAGTGAAAAACCTCTAAAAAAAAAAAAAAAGAAAAAGAAAAAAGAAAAAAAAAACAGAACAAAACTCTCATTTGTTTATATGTCTTCATGTTAAGGAGCTTTTGCTATCTTGAATTAACAAGTAATTGTTTTCTGTTGCTTCTGGAAGATTTCTTGTCCTTCCTAGGGAGGAATTTTCACAGAAGCAATGTTTTGTATCTATCCAAGGCTTTTGACTAATTATAGTTTATAATGAATTATCAATAATGAAGATTCACATAACCCCATCTTGTTAATAAAGAATAGGGCACAGGAACTCTTTAGTCAAGTTGCTTTTTATGAAATGAAGTATTGAAAGGCTAAGAAAATATGCCATCTAGGCATTTAGGCTGGAACTTATATAATCCACCTTTTATTTCTGAATGATTGCTTTATTGTCATTCTTTTTAGAATGTTTTAGTGTCCTGAGCTTTTAGAAACAGGTGTGTATGTGACTTGCTTGCACATTTTCTAATAGTATATTTTCCAAATGCAAATTAGACCACTTCAATTTTGTTTTTACTTCACAACTCTGTTAATAAAAATCCTTGTGGCAAACTAATTTTTCTTCACAGTTCATAGCTACTCTAACATGCTATTATTTTAAGCAACAAATGAAAAAGTTATCAATCCCCATGTAAATAAGAGCATTAGTCACCATCTTCAAAATTGGTTTGAAGAAGGGGGAGGAGGTTGATTTCCTGATGATACGAGAGACCAAATTGTGGGGATAATTTTCTTTTTGTCTAGTTAATTTATCTATGCTTCAAAATAACTTACCGACATGAGTTGATTCCTTATATTTTTCATATATTGGAAAGCCTAAGAGGCTCATTTTTTTCAGGTGGAAGAAATAGGTTTGGAAAGTTCAGTAAATTTGCCTAGGTAAGACCATCAAAGGGAAATATACTCGGAAAATCATGGCAAGCCTTCTTAGCTGGAACAGTCCACAGTATTAAATGGGTATCAACTGATATGGGTCAGAGTCTATATCCATTGCCCTACATTATACCTCAGAATTTCTTTGCTTTTGCTTTCTGAAGTATTAGATATGAATTTGAAGGGAAGTTTTAATTCAAACAATTATACCACATAAGCTAGAATAAATTTCAGTGGTGTTCTCATTGAATTAAACATTAATCAAGAATGTGATTTTGACTTATTTCTTTTTTCTTTACATATATATAACATATTAAAAAATATATAAATATATAATAATAAATATATATTATAAAAGATCATTTATA
>NW_006159844.1:8898835-8901269 GCF_000334495.1 Tupaia belangeri chinensis | reverse complement strand
ATATATAAATTTATATATAAAAGATCATAATATATAATAAAATATTTTTGAAGAGGTTTTTGCTATAAGGTGAGTGCACTCACCATATAGACAGAGAGAGAGAGAGACAGAAAGCGAGAAATCACTCCCTGGGGGGATGACCACACCACAGTCCCTTCTCCTCCATTCTCCTCTCAGGATCTGGGACATGCATGCACACATGCCCGGCAAGTTTAAGCCATCAGGTCCGGGACTCAAACCGCGGTTGACTACATGGGAGTCCAGCAACATAGCCATTACGCCAACTGCTGGTCCTTTGACTTTTTTCTTTTACTCATTTACTGTTTCCCTCTTTTGAAAGATTTGTTTTGTTTTATAGCTTTAGAGAAATATTTGCTTTCTCTAGCCCCATTGCTCATACGTATCTGGTTTTTTTAATAGTGGTTTTTTAAATAGTGGTGGGGGGAAGTTCTCCCCACCTGGGAGAAATGAGGAGTTTGCCTCTGAATTCCCCACCATGGAGGGTAGTGGAGAGGAAGTATGGAGTGCTTGAAGTGATTACATTTTCTGGGCCATCTGGTCATCAGGAAAAGGCTGTGTTTTCAATTTCACAGTGAATGAGAAGTTTATTACAGGAGTGCAGTGAGTTTGAGAAAGAAAAAGATCATACTTTATTCTGCCACCAAGAGCCTCAACTTGCTTAACTGTGAAAAAAAAAAAAAAAAAGAAAGAAAGAAAAAGAAAAAGAAAAAAAAGTCACCTGTGGAAGACTGACTACAGCTAGAACATACAGTGATGCTGTCTTTACCACTAGGGAGGACTTGGAAGCAGTAGTTTGGAAAGATGACATGCAGGGGTAGCCACTTGGAGTGCAGTTTCCTGATGGCTCTCTCCTCACTCCCATACAGTTTTTATGGGAGGAAGAAAATGAGTCAAAGAGGCAAATGTTTCTCAGACCAAGAAAAGAAATCAGTTTGCTTGGTTTTTTAACATTTACTGCCAGGATCTCTGATCCAGGTATTAGTTGGAAAGCCATTAATCAACTGCAATTGATTAGCATCCACCCGCTCATCTATTTATTGAACTATCTCATGCTTTAAACCTTAAAACCAGGCTCATGTTTTATTTACCACATTTTAAAATAGAGCACTAAGTTCAAGAAAGGCTGTAGGAAGGAAATCAAGAATAGTAAAGGAAATCAATGCAAAAAGCATATATCTGCACTAAACTGGAAGTGTACCAGAGAGATGGCAGTGGACAAAAGTGTGCAGAAGATGAAGAACTGCAAATTGAGTTCGCCCATTCCCATCTGCTGGAGGTTTATTATCATTTGTGTAAATAGTTAAACTAGTTTCTTTTTTAAAAAAAGAATTCTGTTTTGGGGCCGGCAGGTGGCGTGGTGATTGGAGTGCTGGACTCCCACATGGCTGACTCTGGTTCAAGTCCTGGACCTGGTGGCTTGCTTTCTCACTCTCTCTGTCTCTCTCTGTGCATCTCTCTCTGATAAAAATGAAGAATAATAATAAAATAAAATAATAAAATAAATAATTCTTTTTTTAAAAAAGAATGATCTTTTTGTTTAACTTTATTTATTCTATTTATTTATTTACTTATTTATAGTCATTCACTGTACATCAATATAGTATACAAAATGAGATTTCCCATCCAGTATACATTGTATATTGGCTCAACCAAGGATATTACCATACATATTATCATCAGCAAATAATTTTCTATTTGTTTCTTATGTATTTTGCTCTACCCCCACCTTAATTGCCTATCTCTCACCCTCTGTCAACTCCCCTGTTTCTCCTACAGCGAGGTGCTACTTTATAGTATTTCTGTGCTCTTTATAGTATGTTCTTCAGGACTTCTTAGAAAGCTGGTATGATATTGGCAGTTAACATTCAATGTTATTCTTGATATTTCTTGACCCTACAATTAAGTTGGTCATTTTCTTGGTTGCTTTTGTTCTCTTATTTTTGTATATATGTCTTTAGATTTCCTGGTTAAGCACTTATTTCAGAACTTCTTGAAGAGGGACCAGTAGTTAGCGTAATGGCTATGTCGCTGGACTCCCATGTAGTCGACTGTGGTTCGAGTCCCGGACTTAGTGGCTTAAAACTCACGCCGGTTGTGTGTGCGTGCATGCCCAAGATCCCGAGAGGAGAATGGAGGAGAAGGAACTGAGGCGTGGCCATCCCCCCTGGGGGGGTGATTTCTCGATTTCTGTCTCTATGTCTCTGTCGGGCGAGCGCACGTGCCCTATAGTAAAAACCTCTCCAAAGGAAAAAAAAAAAGAGAGAGGAAAAAAGAACTTCTTGAAGAGCTGGTCTAGTGTTGGTAAATTCTTTTAGGTTTTGTTTTGAATATATTTTCCCATTCTTTCCTTACCCACATTGTTTCTTCTTTTTTTCTTTTCTTTCTTTTTTTTTTTTTTTTTTTTTCAGTGTTT
>NW_006159844.1:8892015-8898819 GCF_000334495.1 Tupaia belangeri chinensis | reverse complement strand
GGTTGACTACATGGGAGTTCAGCTACACAGCCATTACACTAACTGCTGGTCCCACACTCACATTGTTTCTGATGAGAGGTCCAACGTTAGCCTTATGAGATAGCCTTTGAAAGAAACTTGATGTTTCTTTCTTGCCAATTTTAGTATCTTGTCTCTGTCTGTGGTTTTGGTCAATCTGGCTCTGATGTGCCTAGGGAAGATCTTCTTGGGTCGATTCTATGTGGGGTCCTTTGTATTTCTTGGGTCTGGATATTTGGGTGTCTCTCTAGGTCTGGAAAATTTTCTTCCAAGATTTCATGAAATAGTTCATCTATGCCCTTATTAGTTTCTTCACTTTCAGGGATACCGATGATCCATATGTCTTGGGCATTTAATGGTATCTAGTATAACTCATATGTTATTCTTATTTTTAGGGGGTTCTTTTCTCAGTCTTTTTGGTGAATTTTTCTAGGGCAGAGGTCCTATTTTCTTCATCTTAGGCCCAGATCATACTACTTAATTTATTCTCTTCCCTCCAGATCATGTGAGTTCACATCACAAATTATAGGTTACTAAAAAACAAAAGAAACAGTGCTAATCCCAGCCATTTAAACAAGAGGAGATTTGTTATGTGTAACTGAAAAGACCCTTGCTATACCTGAAATACTATAAATGAAATCGAGCAAGGACTCCCTAATGTATTTTGCAGGGTTCCTGAAATATAAAGTCCATTTACATTGTAATGGCCTAGAGTAAGGAGTAAGTCTTCCGACATTTGGTTATGATAATGACCAACATGGACCATGAGTGAGGGCCATTTGATCTCTAAAATTCTCACATACAGGAAAGACAAGGTTTTCATTTCAATATGTAAGATGTTTTAAAAGCTGGAAACTGCTGGTTGTGAGCCCAAACATTCCAGGCTGAATGGCTCCAGACACCTGAAGAGAAATTTGATTATCTAAGGCCTCACCAATCAAGAATGCCCAGGAGATGATCATGCCCTCAATCTCTGAACCGATCATGTGCCTAGGACCTCTGCTCCTAATTTTGCCCTTAAAAACGCATTTGGGGAACATCTCGGGGAGACCAGGTCTTTTCAGCATGAGCTGCCTGCTCTCCTTGCTTTGCGCTTTGCAATAAAGCTGTACTTTCCTTCACTACACCATGTCCCTATGGTTTGGTTTCATAGCACTTGGATGAGCGAACCTGACTTAAGTTCAGTAACATAAACACATATCAGAGATTAAGTCCTAGCTCAAGGCAGCTTCGGCAGTCTGTCATTCTCTTTGTACTCTAATATCCTGCCACCTTTGCCAAACTGTGACGGTCTGAAATCCATCCCAGAGAAGAGAACTCAGAAGCTGATGAACTAATAGTGAGAAGACAGCCCCCATAGTGCAGTCATTAAGTCCCATGCGTTGGGAGCTGGATCTCAAATGGCCAACTACAGATCAAATCCCAGCCCCAGCAGTTTGAAAAACACACCGGGTCTGCTTGTGTGCATAAATTCTGATAGGGTGGAGAAATGGAGGAAAAAAGGATTGTGACATGCCCACACCCCCATGAGGGAGTGCTCTCTCTCTCTTCCTCCTCTTCTCAATCTCTCTCTCTCTCTCTCTCTCTCTAGCAGGCACTTGCATTCCTCTGGCAATTAAAGAAAAGAAAGGTAAAGGGAAAAAACTTCTAAAGTCACCAACCAACCAGTTACATTTTTTGGGTCAAGAGTGTAGTGTCAGCAGAACTATTAAATAAGGTTTCTCATGAAAACCTCTGAATGTTTATTCTTCAGTTAATTTAAGCATGTAACATCATTGCTCCTTCATATGCCAGTTAGTAGAGAAAGAGTAATGTGAACAGCACCTACCTGCACGACAAGCATCTGTGCGTCTGGAATTATCAGATGCCATTTGAAACATTAGTCAGCATCAGAAGCAGGCATTCATGAAACCATGTGTGGAGACATCTCCCAAGCATATTTGTAGGCTGAGAACCTGATTCATTTTCTGCACAAAGACTTACCTTTCAAAGGCCACTTCATAAATTAGTGATGGTAGAATGGTAAGGGTGTGTGAACACGCATGCACACTTGAATACTGAATATTCAAAACAGGTCTCACAGACCTCTGTACCATCAGAACGATAGTGCCAGAAAGGCAGCCTCACATCCAGCCTGGAGCTCAGCGTGGAAGGAGGGCCACAGAGAGAGCTTTGGAACGCATTGACATGCAGGTGGAGGCTGAAGCTTTTTTTTTCTTTTTCTTATGTACCCTTTGCATTCTTTAGCTCCCAGATTCATTCCAGCACAGCATGGTTCTTTAAAATAAAGGGTATTGTGATTTTTCTCATTATCACAGAGTTGTGAATACCACTGCCATAGGGGATAGATAACTTTTTAGTGGCAAAGTAAAGGGCAAGAATGTTATAAAATTTGAAAAAAAGGAACATTTTTAACCTATTTTTATTAAGTTCTGGAAGGTTGAAGATTGAACAGAGGTCTTATAAGAATGAAATCCTTGAGTTTGCAGTCACCAAAAAAAAGTCAATAGAATGTACAGGGACATGGTCAAGTCAATTGTCCTACTTTAAAAATACTACAGCACATCTAAAGATACACCCAAGTGAGAAATTAAAGAGGCCAGCAGGTGGCGGGGAGGTTAAGATGCTGGATCCTACATGGCCACTTTCACAGTTCAAATCCTGGCCCCAGTGGCTTAAAAATCATACTGGGTGCACATGTGTGTGTGGGTGCCCAAAATCCTGAAAGGGGACTGGAAGAGAAGGGATTTGTAATGTGACCATCCCCACTAGGAGATGTTTTTTTTTTTTTCTTCTCTCTCATTCTCTGGCAAGCGCTTGTATCCTTCAGCAAAATTAAAAAAAAAAAATTTACTAAGAGAATGAATGAATGATTGAGTCAGTAATTTCTCCCTGAGAATAAAATTAAGCTCTTTGCAATGTCCCTTATCTTCTTCAACCTTCTTATAAATTAATGCCATGGTGCTCCTTTAGTGCCTGAGGGTCTCTTGTTATGCCTAAGCCAGAAGTAAAAGATGATAGATCTAATGTCCCTATTAATTCATTAGTTAAGTCTGCAGCATTTCATCAAGTGTCACTGAGGAATCACTGTCAGTCACTCAGTTTTCTTTTGCTTTTCGTCTAATGTCCTGAGCTGGTCCATATAATGCACACTTTTCATTTATTTCCTGTGTCAGCTCTCCAAGAGAGGTGGTGTCTCCAGCCCAGGAGATCAGACTTTCAGGGTTGATGACAATAGATCTTACATTTATAAAACCAAATATATTTTGCTGAGGATATCGATGAAACCATTTATTTTTACTCAGCTCTCTTTGCACTGATAAATGGTCAAACACATGATGCAAAATAAATATGAATGATCCTGGCATTACTGCTTCTGACACTTTTTTTAATTATTAGTTGCATATTTTTCTATATAGTGTGGATAAATGCCAAACTGCATCTAATTTTCCTTTACCTCCTGGAATTGTTTATGTATTAATTCTTTTTTTTTTTTTTTTTTGAGAGGTTTTTGCTATAAGGTGCGTGTGCTTACCAGAAAAACCAGAAAGAGATAGAGAGACAGAAAGTGAAAAATCATCCCCCAGGGGGATGGCCATGCTCCAATCTCTTCTTCTCCATTCTCCTCCTGGGATCTTGGGCACGCACGCACATGCTCCCAGCGTAAGTTTAAGCCATCGGGACTCGAACCACAGTCAACTACATGGGAGTCCAGCAACAAAGCCATTACACCAACTGCTGGTCCCTGTACTAATTCGTAAAGGAGAAGATTTTTCTCTATGAAAATGTGTTTCAACTTAATAATATGACTTCTGTTTCCTAAACATGTTGGAGGTCAACTTTAACAGGGATGTGTTTAATGAAATACATGGATTAACTGAAATACAAAATTATTAAAACCTTCTGAAAATAAAATTTTATATTTTCCTGATTTAATAAAGTATAGTATTATTCATCTGGATTTTGTCATGCTTAAGAACATAAGCAGTCATTTATGCTCTACTGTAATATATATACACATATATAGGGGAAAGTAAGTTCACTCTCTTTATTTCCACAATCTAACCTCAGAATTTAATTTTAAAAAACTGAAATCCTTTATTCTCATATTTTTGGGGTGTTTTTTTTGGGGGGGGTTGTTGGTTGCTTTTTTAACCTTAGGGCTGAGTACTGTCCTAAATTCAATTTCACTGGTGACATGTTTATTTGAGGTTTCAAATCACTATTAATCTTTTTTCTTATTTCAATCGTAAGTCATACATTTTAATAAAATATGTTTTAAGTTGCTGACTAAGCCAAGGAAATGAGCATTCTCTAAGTTCTAGAAAGCAAGTTTTTTTTAAACAAAATCCTAAATTAGATTATTATAGATGTGAATTTATCTGCTGGTTGAGTACTGTAATTATCTCCTGCCTTTCGCCTAACTCTTCATTCATTGTTCAGGGAATGAATATTTATCAAGTGTCTACAACCTGTCAGACAGCGTGTGAGATGCTGGAAAATAAATAGATGACAAACCACAATGTCTGACCTCAATGTACTTATAAAGCTAGTGGGGGAGTCTCTCTTCAGCATAACTGGCTGATAGAATCAAGGCTAGGTTTCAAGTTCATAATTTTTAGTCAACAAAAAGTAAAATTTGGGACCAGCAGTTGGTGTAATAGCTGTCGCTGAACTGGACCACAGTTTGAGTCCCAGACCCAGTGGCTCAAATTCAAATGTGCATGTGCGTGTGTGTGCGTGTGCGTGTGTGTGTGCGTGTGCCCAGGATCCCAAGAGAAGAATGGAGAAGAAGGAATTGCGGCATGGTCATTGCCCCTGAGGGGCAGTGATTTCTCACTTTCTGTCTCTTTGTCTTCTGGTGAATGCATGCACCCGATAGCAGCCTTCCTTGAAAATTTAAGCTTTCCTCTGGCTGCCAAAGTTTCAAGAGGCCTAAACATATGATTATTCTAGACGAGTGGTTCTCAAACTCTATTTTAATCCTGGACTCATGGGAGGGGTTAAGACACAGATGGCCAGCCTCCACCCCAGAGGTTCTGAATCAGAAGGTCTAGGGTTGGAGGGTCCAGGGGTGGATTTGCATTTCTAACAATTCTGCAGGTGATACAGAGGCTGCTGGTTTCGGGACCATACTTTGAGAGGCACTGGTCTAAATCATTTTGTTCCTTAATAGCTCCTCCTTTCAGTAACAACTGTGTTGTTAATAATAATGACGAGAATAGGTCACATTTAGTGAGTTCTTGTGGAGCATCAAGTTTTTTGCCCTTTACATCCATCATTACATTCAATCCTCACTGCAGTCTAATGAAATAGATATGATTACTATCTTCATTCTACAAGTGAGAAAACGAACATTTAGAGAGATTAATTTGTCCACAGTCACAAAGCTGGTAAGTGACAAAGGCCAGGGTTTGAACTTAAATCTCTGCAACACATGTGTGTGCTCCAGTCACCACAGTCTCCTGTCTTCCTTCTTCAGGGAGCATACCTGGGCAGTGTTGGAACAGGGCAATCATAATCTCCTCAGGAGACACCCTTGAATATCTGCTTGACCTGTCTTCATGTGTACCACACTTTAAGGAATTCGGAATAGATGGCTCTCTAGGCCCCCTTCATAATTTATTCTAGTGGATAATAAGCATTTGTTACAGAAAAATTTCTTTGTAATTGGATATAATGTTTATATTTTACAGATTTTTAAGAGCTATGAAATCATCAAGAATTGGGTACCATGGCATAATATACTCAGTTGAATTGACCATAGCTCTAGGTGAAACAGGATTTGACAGTGAGGGCTGGAACAGGGGCTGTTGCTTTTTCCAGAAGGTCAGACACTCCCTTTCCAATTTACTTTTTCTTTTTTTTTTTTCAAAATGTGTCTGCAAAATTAGTTTGAGCATTCCCATCCTGTATCAGTTAAAGTATATATTTGCATATTTCCTGACATAAAAATAGTAATTATTCAGTATATTAATTAATACTTCTCTCGGAAAGGTTCATTTATCTGCATTTCCCCCATAGGATGATGAAAATCAAGGAATGTGTTGGTGGCCCCAGGGCATCTTGCTTCCCAGCTAGACAACATTATAACTGACAGAGAATAGCTCCCACCTCCCCCCCACACTCTGCTCCCACCATAAAGGGGAGCATGCTCTCTCAGGTGGAAGTTCAAAGGCCCATCCTGTCACTGAATTTGATCTTGACTCTTTTCTTCTCCTATTTCTTCCTCTTTTTAATCTCCCCCCACCCCTTTTTTGTTTGTTTTTCAGAGACAGGCAGGCATAAAGAAAGAGGGAAAGGAAGAAAGCACCTCCCATGGGGGATAGTCATGCTGCAATCCCTTCTCCTTTATTTCTCCTCTTGGATTTTGGGCATGCACGCTCACAAACCTAGAGTGTTTTTCAGGCCTCCTGGTCTGGGAATTGAACTGTGCAGCCAGCCTTGTGGGATCCAGTCACCTTAACCAACATGTCACTAGATGGCACTTTTTATTTTTTAATAGACATCACTGAACTGTAACCCAGTGTACAAAGGATTCTCTTATCTTCTTTACCCAATGACTGATGAGAAAATGGACCAGTCTGTTGTATTTGTTATCTTTAGAACCCTGTTTGTTTCTCAGTTGTCTTTAGTGGACATTGAAAGACCTCATCCCTATTTTTTGCCAGATGTTAAGCTTTAAAAGTGTCTTCTCATTTTGGGACCAGCAGTTAGCGTAATGGCTATGTCACTGGACTCCCATGTAGTCGACCGTGGTTCAAGTCCCGGACCTGGTGGCTTAAA
>NW_006159844.1:8888746-8891881 GCF_000334495.1 Tupaia belangeri chinensis | reverse complement strand
AACAAAAAACCTCCCCCCAAAAAAAAAAAAAAAAAAAAAAAAAAAGTGTCTTCTCATTTTAATGGGCTATCTGACCAAACTATTGAACTTCAGGTAGATTATCTTTATTATTATAATTATAAAATAAAGCATAGATACAGAAAACAACACAAAACAATGACATGGTATAATGATTATTCTTTTTTAAAAAAAGATTTATTTATTTGTTTATTTATTTATTTATTTATTTATTTATTCATTCATTCATTCATTCATTCATTCATTGTTATTCTTCATTTTGACCAGAGAGAGACAGAAAGAGAGAGAGAGAGAGAGAGAGAGAGAGAGAGAAAGGGAGAATAAGAAAGAAAGTGACAAGGTCTAGGATACGAACCTTGGCCGACCATGTGGGAGTCCAGTGCCCTAACCACCACGCCACCTGCTGGCCCTGACATAATGGTTATTCTAAGGTGACCATTCTTGAAGTCATGGATCAGTCAAGAAATAGAACCTTGTCACCACCCAGAAGCCGTTTCCGTGTGACCCACTCCAATCACAGATCCCTCTCTCTCCCTAGAATAACCACATCCTGACTATCATAATCACTCCGTTACCTTTTATGGTGTCATTCCACATACGTGTGTCTTTAGCAGTACAGTTTAGTCTTAATCATTTTTTGTTTTTGTTTTGTTTCTCAATATTTCTCATCTTTATTAAATCTCAAAGTCTACTTTGAATATTACTTTTAAAAAAATGATTTCATTTTTAAAACTGGATGTGCCTTTGAATCTTCTTTAATTTTTAAATGTCCGTTCCACCCCTTTCTTTTCCTTAATGTGGAAGAATCCAGGCCATTGGACCTGAATATTTCCCAAAGTCTGAATTTTGCTGATTCCAGTCTCTTGGTGCAGTACATGTTTCCCTGTCCTTTGAATTTCCTGAAATTTGGAAATTGTCCTGATCCAGACTCTGAATCAGAGTCATGTTTTCCTCCCTTGGGCAAGATTCTCTAGATGGAATTTGGCAAGATTATAGGAGCCACATGAGATCTGGTCGTCTTTTTATGATCTTTAATGCCTATACCTGTTCATAAATTACAGTTACAAATGTTACTGTTCTAATTTTATCACTTCTTTCCATTTATTAGTTGGAATACATTTATTATCTCTTTCTTTCTCTTTTATTTGCTATTGCTTTACCAATGGCATAGTTCACGCAGGAAAAGAAGGATAAATCCTTGATTCTTCCTCTTTATTTACTAATCCTCAAGACAATTTATTGGTTGCCTATCATACTTCAAAGATGACCAACCCCTTTTAAAAAAGATAATTTAAGAATTCATAGATTTATTTAAACATATACATTGCATTTATTATCATTACTGAAGCTTAAGTTGTCACATCTTTGGCACTGGAAGCACCTTAAGAGTGGCTCCTACATCCTTTAGACATGACCTGGGTAGTCTCTGATCCTTCCTTGCTTTCTATTGAGTCTTCAGAAAAGTCATAACACATTTTTGTGTAGAAAAACAGAGCAAAATACAACTTAATAGTATGACAGAATGCTCTAGGTTTGTCTTACATATTTCCAGTGGCACACCTAGAATCTGCTATTTTGGTAATAAATTCCAAGTTCTGTTTGTGAGAAATTTAAAAATTGTATCAAGTGCAGGAATGATTAGTCTTTGTTTCTAGGCCATTTCAGTGGAACAGAGGTAGAAAAGATACTTCCATAAGGGGTCTTCAAAATGTCATGGAAAATGCATATTATGAAAAGCTATGCATGGATTTAAAAAATTTTTGAACCAGAATAAACGTATACTTTATTCTACTTTTTCACAAACCGTTTGCAGTACCCTTATATGTGTGTGTATTTTGAATATGCTCCTTCCTCCATTTTTCAATAGTTGTACTTCATCTATGCTGTTTTGTAGCCTTGCAAGTCTTCATTCCACAAAAAGTAAAAAAAGTATCGTTGAAAAATGCTGGTCTAATTTCAACCTAATCCAATCTAATGTAATGGCCATCTAATTTCTTCCCCCTGTAATTCACACCTTTTTATACTGTGTTCCCAAAGAATCTGATCTTCCCTTCTCTACCTCTTCTCCTTCCCTTCTCTCCCTTGTTCTCAAACAGCATAGTAATTTTATTAGAATATGGCTTAGTATCAGTCATTCTGGGTTGATATTCTCAGATACCTGGTGTATTTTTGTTTGTTTGCTTTTCCTTTGCCATAGGGCATGTGTGCTTGCTAGAGTAGGGGAAGAGGAAGACAGAGACAGAGAAGGAAAGTGAGAAATCACCTCTCAGGGGAATGGCCACGCCGCAATCCCTTCTCCTCTATTCTCCTCTTGGGATACTGGCCACACAAGCACCTGTGTCTGGTGTGTTTTTCAAGCTGCCAGATCTAGGACTTAAATCATGGAATCATCCATGTAGGATCCTGCCGTCTTATCAATGATTCCTACAGCTGGCCTGGTATGTGTGGTTTTTAAATATGTAGTTTCAAATCTTTTTATTTTCTTTTTTTATTTTTGAGAGGTTTTCGCTATAGAGCGCATGTGCTCACCAGACAGACAGAGATAGAGAGACAGAAAGCGAGAAATCACCCCCCAGAGGGGATGGCCACACAGCAATCCCTTCTCCTCCATTCTCCTCTCAGGATCTTGGTCATGCACAGGTATACACATGGCGTGAGTTTTAAGCCACCGGGTCTGGGACACGAACCGCGGTCGACTACGTGGGAGTCCAGCGACATAGCCATTATGCTAACTGCTGGTTCCCTCAAATCTTTTTTTTTTCTTTTAATTTACATAAGTATTTTTGTGAGTTACAGTTTTTAGTATGTGTTTAATTCACTTACTTTGCCTTTTTTGTACAAGGGACTTTTATTATCAATTTATTCAAGCTCACTTATATATCTTTAATAATTCTCATTTTCTCTTAAATCCTTTTATTATTTTTATTTTTATTTCATTCATTCATTCATTCGTTCATTCATTTGCGGGCCAACTCTGTAGTGTAATGGTTAGACACTGTGCAGCAGGAGCTAGAGCCCACATGGCCAACATGATTTGAATCCCAGCTCTAGTGGCTTAAAAAAAAAAAGTTTATTTTTTTTTTTTTTTTGAGGGGTTTTTTCTTTAGGGGTGGTGGG
>NW_006159844.1:8866968-8888115 GCF_000334495.1 Tupaia belangeri chinensis | reverse complement strand
TGAGAGGTTTTTGCTATAGGGCGTGTGCGCTCACCAGACAGACAGAGAGAGACAGAGAGACAGAAAACGAGAAATCACCCCCCAGGGGGGATGGCCACGCCGCAATCCCTTCTCCTCCATTCTCCTCCCAGGATCTTGGGCATGCACACACACGCGCCCGGCATGAGTTTAAGCCACCAGGTCCGGGACTTGAACCGCAGTCGACTACATGGGAGTCCAGCGACATAGCCATTACGCTAACTGCTGGTCCCCAAAAAAGTTTATCTTTTTGCACATTTTGTTTCTCTTATGGTATAATGTGTTGTGTATATTTACGCTAGTGTTCTTTATAGTTAATCCTTCATTTCTGAAATACTTTCTTTTATTTCTAATTGTGATCCCCTCCCAAGTTTTCTATCATTTTCAAATGTCTTTTAAGTCATTTTGACATATTAATTGACAATTGTGGGCACGTCTTTCCAGCACGCTTTCTTTGACTGTGGCATGCCATTCAACTATGTTATTTTCTTTTTCTTTGTAATAACTTTGTATCTAGCTTGGTACTTTTCTGTGGCTCATTTTTAGCAAAATTAGTTTTCCTGACTTTAGAATAATGTAGGGCTCAGAAAAGCATTCTTACTTCATTGAACTCTGTCCCTCTTGTTTTTGTATGTGTTTGAGTGAAGAATGGCAGCTTGCTTTCTGAGCTTTCTCGGCTCTGTTTCCATTCCCCACTTTGGTCTGAACTTTGTTTCCTTTATCTCTGTTTTGCTCAGTTTTGATTGTCCTCAGAGCAGCTTCTCACCAGCATGGGATCTATCCACAATGGAGTCTGTGATGAGTTGGTCTGAGGAGAGTCTGTGATGAGTTGATCTGAGACATTTATAGGAAACCCTGCAGTTCTTCCTACTGCAAGCCTCTTGCACTTGTTTGCTATTGGTAGAGGGCAATGCCTCTCAGTTTCAACTGTTGTCCTCAAACTGATCCTTCATATTCTCCAGTGAATACTTGTTGACCATGTTGTTTTACAGGTTCTCAGGTCTATATGTAAGTCAGAGACTCTGTTGCTTTCTTGTTCCTCCTCCTGCACAGATGTGCCACCATGCAGGTCTTGTGAGTATTGATAGTTTGTTTCTACCCACTTATATTTTGAGGTGCATGAGGATAGGTGTCATCTGGTTTTGTTATAAATGTTGTCCATGGAGTTCTGTTTTTGCTTGCTGTTTTTAATTCCTTTACTTGTTTGCTTCATGAGTGAGACAGGTACTCTCAACAGCCTCTGGCCACACCACAGTCCTTCCCTAATCTCTCAGCCATCCAGAATCATGGGTGCATGTGGGTGTACCAGTGTGTTCAGGTGGACTTGGAATCCTCACCCTGGCCTCCCACTGACTGTGTGGTGGTACCCTACTGCCTGCACACCATAACTGGGCCTCTTTTACTTCTGTTTATATGTGGGGATTTGGAGAGATTAAAAACTATGCACACCACTATTGCTGTTTTCCCAGAATCTTTTCCTAGCATGAAGCTGTCAAAAAATGTTTTCCAGTTTCATTTCTCACTTATACCAGGAAGAATTACTTTAGCCTCCCTAGTAGAGACGTTTAAAAGTTTTTGGTAGAGAACCTTCTCTCTCGTCCTCAGTCTGCTCAAGACCCTGTTTCCCTCCCTCATGCTTTCAGACAGGTTTTGGCAGAAAAGAGGAGAAGCCTGTATGCTTCAGAGCATAGCAGTGCAACAGGATAGTTGGAACATTTTTCTGTCTTTGCTTTCCATAGATCTGAACTTAAAGGTAAGTGAGAACAAAATGTTTCAGAGATGAAAGGTGATTCTTTCCCACCTAGACCCTTCAGTTGTTCATTCTTAGATGGGAGGAAATCATGTAAAATATAGTTTTCTGAGGCTGATATTACACTTTGAGGCAGAGACAGGAACCGTGGGGGAAAATCAGTGCTGTAAACTGAGAAGTGTTTTTAATGCTTGTATCCACATGAGAGTATTAGAGAAGTCTAGGATTTAACCCTGCCTCATGAGTATAAAAATGCAGCAGCTCTCCCCTCCCCCCCACACCCCAGGGTGGCTTCTGTCCTCACTCTCACTTCTGCAGGAAGGCAGCCATATGACTGAGGTCGGCATCCCCTTCTCCCTGCCTGGCGGGCCTTCTGTCCTCCCCAGGAGGTGAAGGACTGTCAAGTCACCAGGCTCTGCAGTTTTTCAGTGCAGGTTCTGTACATCTTCAGAAATCCAGGCACTGTCCTTCTTGGGCCTTCACGGACAGCTAGGGCCCCATTCAAGTTTGAACGAGGCCAGAAGGCCCCCTTTGACTGACATTTCTTTTATTAGCTGGGAGCCTACAAACAATCAAGCCTTCCACCACATGCCAGCATTCGATGTTTGGCCCACAAGTGTCTCTTGGTGACCTTTATTTGCATTGGCCTGCAGATAATAGTCAGTTTCCTTAGTGAGGAGGAGACGGGAGGAGGTAAAGGGCATATGTGAAGCCTAAGTATTAACTGTGAGGATTTAAGTATAGGATATGCAGCCGACTCTGGCAGCCTCAGTTCCGCTGCCCTTTATGAAGGGGACAATGACTGTATCATTAACTACTCTGGTCAAGCAACACTACAGGGGCACTTGCAAGTCCTAAGATTTGAGAGCTTTAGAGACAGTGTTATTCAGAGGTCCCCAACACAGGAGATGACACCTGTTAACTGTGGAAAGAATCAAACTTGGCCATATAGGCAAGGTTATAAACCAACACCTGCAGGTGAGTTTTGTTTGGACTTCAGAGTGTTACACATTTTTTAAAAAATTACTTGCCAGTATTTAAATATCAAGAGAATTCTTCTTCTTTTAATTTTAAAGGTCAATATTTGGCTTCTTTTGAGAAACCAGAGGTCTGGGAACAAGTGCCTGGTGCTGAGTGGCAGCCACCCCTAATGCAGGGAGCTTTGTGCCCCTCATTGTGGCTCCCTCCCTCTTGTCTCCCATGTTTCCACTTTCTCCACTGTCATCTTGGCTGCATACAAACCTAGAGCTATTTCTCCCTGCTTGAAAAACTCAACGTTGACTCGCTTCCCCTGCCAGCTGCTCTCTCCTGTTTCCTTTCTCCGCTTTACACAAATACTCCTCAGAGTTGTGCACTCTCAGTCCCCGTTCCTCCACCCCCCTTCTCTCTGACATGCTCTGCAGTCAAGATCAGGCCCCCAGGGCCCTACCCTAACATGCTGTGATGCTGTCTCCTTTTTCCTGAGTGTGAACTGCCTGGGACTTGCTGCTGCTTCCCGTCTTCTCTCCCTCTGGTGCACGCTCTTTGCTCACCCGCCCTCTAGGTTCCACACTTTGGAGCTTTTCCTTCTCTCTGACATCTTAGCTCAGAGAGCCTCAGCTCTCTGTCTGTGATGCCTACCCCTCCCCACATCCCTTTAGTGATCACCTTCAGTCTCAGGGCTTTAAAAAGTCATGGTTGTCTAGCTCTGACCTCTCTAGAACCTCAGTCAAAGATTCTGCTTGCCTACCTGACACCTCCTCTTGATGTCTGACAGACCTCTCAGGTCTGGCACATTCCCACTGAACACTTGATCTTTCCTTGTTTGCCAGTCAGCCTCCATATGCCTCTTCACATTCACGCTCCCCCTTCTCCTCCTCCCCACTTTCTGTCCCAAGAGAGTGACTTGTTGGAAGGATTCTACTCACTGGCCTCTGGTTGGACCAATGTAGATCCCAGCAGGAGATTGGGGAAGACTGGAGAGTGAGGTCAGGGTGTTTATTTCTGGATAGTCGGGGCTATTTGCATCCTTCTCTCAAAGGTTAAGCAGCACAGCCATGGCCAACTGACTCTTTCCTGTTCAGGTCTGGTAATGGGCCCTTTTAGGCGTAGAGCTGGTCACTGCCTCACTCTTTACTAGCCTTGGGGTATCACTTATTGCCTGTGGTTTCTCTATCCCCTGCCCATACCTTTATAAACAGTTTCTTCATTAAACCCTCCATGAATTATCCTAATTTGAGTATGCCATCTGTTTCCTACTGCGACCTTGATTATACCCCATATTGTCACTCTTTTTATTTGATGAGCATCTTACTGAGGGTGACCATCCTTTGTGTAAGGAACTTAGAAAGGCAGATGTGTGTCCACTGTTTACATGTTACACTTTGAAGGGAGCCCGAGGGAAAAGCAGAGCTACATAGTTATGCCAGTAACTCTGTGCCTAGACCTTTACCCATGAGGACAGATAACTATTGAAGTAAATGGAAATGAGATAAAATATAATTTCCCTTAGATAGCTACTCTGCTATATCTGTGTCTACTATATATAATCGATATAAGGTATATATTATCTATATATAGTTATTGTATTACTTACCGTAGATAGCTACTCTACTGCACAGGTCAGACTCACATGACTCACTATTATTTTCACTAGGTGTGGAAATAGAAAGTTGTGATTCAGAGAAACCTTCCCAGAAAGGCTGTGAACTTCATTCCTATACATTTCCAACCATTTTTACTGAGAAATGTAGAGTGGAAGATTGTTGTATCTCCTTACCCTCAAGAGTGGGAATTGATTTAGTTCCTAGAAGCAAAGAAAGCAATTTTTATTTTATATATAGACACTGACCCAAACCATTCAATAAACAGGAAGACCAATACAAGGAGTATGCTTCATCGATGCCATTGTTCACTCTTCTTAATGCTATTTATATGTTTAGCAAAAACTCAAGCAAAATCCCAGTTTGTTAGTGCTTCATATTCTTTCTGCATCTGATTGATTATAAAAGGAAGAAATATAATACCTTATCTACCAGAGATGGTTGGGACAACGGAAGGGGTGGCTTCCCCTTGTGGTGCAATTTTGCAGTAGGCAGAGATTTGATTGCTAACTTCATTTCCACTTCCTGTTCCTCTCCATTCCACCTGCTGCCTCTTCTACTCTAGCTTCTAGGATTTAGATTTGGCCCTGTTTTTCCTTGTTGCAGATGAAACGATCTGATAAATACATTACCATGAATGCTTCAGAAATAAGATTTCTGGACTTTTTAAAGGGCACTTATATTTTTCAAAAATAAGGGGAAAAGAAATAGCAAGAAGTTGACTAAACATAAATCAAGATAAAATAATAATAATAATCAGTTACTGTGGGACCAGCATTTAGCATAATGGCTATGTCGCTGGACTCCCATGTAGTCGACCGCAGTTCGCGTCCCGGACCCAGTGGCTTAAACTCACGCCAGGCGCATGTGCGTGCGTGCCCAAGATCCCGAGAGGAGAATGGAGGAGAAGGGATTGCGGTGTGGCCATCCCCCCAGGAGGATGATTTCTCGCTTTCTGTCTCTCTGTCTCTCTATCTGGTGAGCGCATGTGCCCTATAGCAAAAACCTCGCCAAAATAATAATAATAATCAGTTACTGTGGGACCAGCAGTTAGCATAATGGCTATGTCGCTGGACTCCCATGTAGTCGACCGCAGTTCGCGTCCCGGACCCAGTGGCTTAAACTCACGCCAGGCGCATGTGCGTGCGTGCCCAAGATCCCGAGAGGAGAATGGAGGAGAAGGGATTGCGGTGTGGCCATCCCCCCAGGAGGATGATTTCTCGCTTTCTGTCTCTCTGTCTCTCTATCTGGTGAGCGCATGTGCCCTATAGCAAAAACCTCTCCAAAATAATAATAATAATAATAATAATCAGTTACTGTATCATTTGGGGATCAAAATAAATAAACATTAATTATTATTTCATTTGCAAGGTCAAAATTTATTTTTTAAAATTCTGTTTTGAAGATGCCTATATAAAGGAAAATGAAAGCAGAAAAAGCAAATAATTAGGCAAAGACTTATTTACTAGAGAGTATAGTCCAGAAATATGCATTCTTATGGAAGCCACAAAAATATCTTATAATAGAAGAATAGTTAGATAAATTAGGATATATGCGCATAATAGTTAAGTTATTATGTACTTTAAGCACTCATCCAATCTTTTCAAATACCTTTCAAAATAATTTGAATACATGTAAACCTTTTCAAGATAAAATGTTAGCTGGAAAAAGCAACTATGTATTTATTATTATTACTCTTTTGATTATATATATATATATAGAGAGAGAGAGAGAGACTGTCCTAAATTGTTTATTAGATATGAATTTTACAAACATTTCTTAGAATAGTGGTAACGGTGGAGCTGGAGAGTATTGTGCCTTCTCCAAGCTGCAACAGTGTGGTGGAACTTGGGGCCTTTTCCAAGGCCTGGGCTCTTGTGGCTGGCGGATGTCAGCCCGCACATCTCCCTGTGTTTGTGGACTGGCTTGGTAATCCATTGGGTGTCAGGGTTTCTTCTGATAGCTTTATGGAATTGATCAATGAGGATAACCTCCAAGAATTTGCATGTGGAATCTTCACCCACCCAGTAAGAATTCAGGGCTCTTAAGACCCTCACAGTGTTGTCCAGCTCGCTCCTCTGCAACAGACTGGAGGCTGCTAGCAAACTTGAGCTGGTTAACACCATGATGGACAGGCTTGCCATAGGTTGCACCCTTGGGGACTGGGCGTTTGCAGCCTCCACGCCGCACAGGAATCCTTTGTATCACATAACCTTGCTTCGGCTTGTATCCCAGTCTGCACGCTTTATCGGGCCAGGTGGGGCGGGGCGCCCAGTGCAGCACCTAGAGCTGGCTGGCTGTACTGCCAGCAGTGGTCCCGCAGGAGAAAGCGCATCACGCAGGAGAAAGCGCATCACGTCGGACTGCTTCTTCTGCCACAGCTACTGGATGTACTTGTACGGGCCTATCTTGGCTTATCTGATGGCTGCGGCCAGGAAAGAGCCTTTCTCCCACAATTCCTTTTGGGCTCCTCCTATGTTTATGTATATTAATAGATTAAAAAGTTGAGAAGACCTATGCTAAAATGCTATCACTGAATATCTCAGATGATAAGGATTAGAGGTGATCAATATAGTTGACCCTTGAACAATGTGGGTTTGAACTGCACAGATACACTTGTGTGTATTTTCTTAATAAGTATTAAATATTATAAATGCATATTCTGTTTCTTATGATCTTAACAATTTGCTTTTCCCTATCTTACTTTATCATGAATACAGCACCTAATACATGTAGCATACAAAGTATGTATTAGTTGACTGTTTATGTTATCAGTAAGGCTTTCAATCAGCAGTAGGCTCTTAGTAGTTAAGTTTTTTTTTTTTTTAATTTTTTTTTTTTTTGGAGAGATTTTTCACTGTAGGGCGCGTGCGCTCGCCAGACAGACAGAGAGAGACATAGAGACAGAAAGCGAGAAATCACCCCCCAGGGGGGATGGTCATGCCGCAATCCCTTCTCCTCCATTCTCCTCTCGGGATCTTGGGCACGCATGCACACGCGCCCGGCGTGAGTTTTAAGCCACCGGGTCTGGGACGTGAACCGCGGTCGACTACGTGGGAGTCCAGCGACATAGCCATTATGCTAACTGCTGGTTCCCTTAGTAGTTAAGTTTTTGGAGAATCAAAAGTTATACATGGAGTTTTGGCTGGGCAGGAGTTTGATGCCTTTAACATCTGCCTTGTTTGAGGGTCAACTGTATTTGGTTCTTTCTAAGTTTTATATCTTAGAGTATTTTTGCAATAAAAATATAAACATATTAATTTTATAATGAAATACAGAAAAGTCACTCTTTAAAGATTGATTAATTTGAGATTAATTTAAAAGAACGGAATGGTAGAATTTCAGGCTGCAAGGAGTGAGCATTTTAATGTGAAAGCCTTCAATTATATCATACATATAGACAACAGTAATTAACCACCGTTTTTACAGAATAATAAATAATGAACCTTTTTTTGTGTACTTAACATTGCCAGGCCTTATGTGTTAGCTCCCTTTATATTCATTGCTTTTTTTAAATTTTTCAGAAATTACTTATTTATATTATTTTTTTATTTTTTAAAGTTTGCTATAGGGCATGTGAGCTCACCAGAGAGCGGCGGGGGGTGGAGGGAGTGAGAAAGCAAGCCACCAATTCTGGGACTTGAACTGCAATAGGCCACGTGGGAGTCCAGGGCCTTAACCGCCACGCCACCTGCTGGCCCCACATTGTTTCCTTTTTAATCCTTTAACAGCACTGTTAAGGTAAGTTCTAGAATTATCTGAAGAGGCAACTGAAGATTGGAGAAGCTGGCATATTTGTTTGAGTAAAACAAACTGCTGTAACATAAACCTGAAATCTCACTGAATTAACAAAAAGGAAGATTATGCCTAATTTCTTAAACATGTAATTTCCCAGTGGCAGCACCGTTAGGGGTGAAGTGAGGTTTTTGCTCCATATATTATGAAGGCCCCACTTCCAATGTTGCCCTGGATATTCATATCTAGACAGCAGGCAGAGAGGCCAGGGCAGTTTTCATGGGCATTGCTTGAAGCAGTGTGTATGATTACCACTTACATTCTAGTTGCCAGACCTCAGTCATGTGGACACTCCTAACTGCAAAGGAGGCTAAGATGGAGTATAGTTGTAGCCCTAGAAGAAATGGGGAAAGAGGTTGGTGAACAGCTTTGTTGATTTCTGCCTTACTCTGTAAGGTATCTTACTAGAGATCACACACTTTTCATTACTGCTTCTATTGCAGAAGCAGCCTTAGATCAGATAGTGTATAAATAATAGAAACTTATTTCTCACAGTTTGGAAGGCTGGGAAGGCCAAGCTCAGGGTGTCAGCATATTTGGTATTTGGGGAATGCTCACTCTGCTGTGCAGACGGTGACTTCTTGCTGCATCTTCCCATGGCGGAAGGGGTACAAAGGAATTAGTGCTGTGTCCTCACATGGTAGAACAGGTGCAGGGACAAAAGGGACGAATTTGCTTCTAAAGCCCCTTTATAAGGACATTAATTTAATCCACGAGGGCTCCACCTTCATGGCCTAGTCACCTCCCTACTGACCCTACCTCTTAATTACTATCATATATAAATTTTGAAGAGACATACATTCAAACCATAGCACACATCAGGCAAGTAACTGCCAAGATTCAAATACAATAGGACCTATTCCAAAGCTGACCATATTCTTTTTTTTTTTCTTTTGCACCATAGGGCACATGTGCTTGCCAGAGAGAGAGAGACAGACAGAGTTGAGAGAAAAGTGAGAAATCACTCTCACAGAGGGAATGGCCATGCTGCAGTCCCTTTCCCTCCATTCTCCTCCTGAGATTTGGGCATACACACAAATGCACCTGGCATGATTTTCAGGTCACCAGGTTCAGGACTTTAACATGTGGAAGTCCAGTGCCTTAACCACCACGCCAGTTGCTGGCCCCCAAAGCTGACCATCTTAACCACAGAGTAATCTATCTACACTACAGAGAATGAAAGTTTAAAAACTGACTCCCTTGGTTATTGGTTGATAGAGCAGCAGAGTTGTCTCTGGAAATGAGATTCAACTTTTTGCTTTTACTAAATCTTAAAAAAATAAAAAAGGTTTCAACTTTCCTATTAGTTCATTTGTAACAGTTAAAACTACCTGACACATCATAGTCACCCATAGGCCGTAGTTTACATTAGAGTTCACTCCTGGTATTGTATATTCTCTGGGGCTGGACAAATGTACAGTGACATGCATCCATCAATATAGTATCATACAGAGTACTTCTGCTGTAAAAATCCTCTGTGCTCATCTGTTTATCCACCCCGTCCCCAAATTGATACTAAGAAAGGCTATGCATGGATGGGGTAGGGGAGTATATGAGAAATCTCTTGATTTTGCTGTGAACCTAAAATGTCTCTAAAACAAAACTAAACATGTGTCCTAGGTTTACATCGCATTATCTCCCTATATCTTCCTGTGCATGCTGGGTGAGCTTGTGCATGTTCTGACCTGGACCAATTGAGACTGGGCATAGATTATAGCAGAAGGACTCTGTTGCGAGCGCTCGTCTCACTCTCAGCAGAAATTAATAGACTTTTTAACAAGAAAGGAGAAATGGTAAATCAAACTGCATTAAATTGTAGATTGCTGGGCCAGCAGGTTGTGTGGTGGTTAAAGCCACTGGATCCCACATGGCCAACTGCTTGGTTCATGTCCTGGACCCAGATGCCTGAAAACATAGGGGGTGTGTGCCTGCCTAAAACTCTGGAGTGGAGAATGGAGAGGAAGGGATTGCAACATGGCCATCCCTCGTATATGTGTGTGTGGGGGGGTGCTTTCTTACTTTCCTTCTCTGTCTCTCTCCAGTGAGCACACACACCCCATAGCAAAACTAAAAAAAAAAAAAAAAATTATACTGTAAATGAAAAGACATTTAGAGTGAAAGTGTGAAAGTTAAGTCAGAAAGTAGAAGATATTTATAACACATGTATCTGACAGAGGACTTGTATCTATACTATACAAATAACTTTTATAGATAATAAGAAAAATGTAAACAAAGCAATAGAAAAGTGGACAAAAGTCTTGAATAACCCAGCTTTCTCCCCAAAACTCCAGACTCAAAATGCAATTGCAGATTCATTATCTTTATTGAATAGTTATCTTAAATAGTTATCTTAAACCCACCCCAACAATTCCTGCTTTCTCACCTCCCTCTCAACCTACTTCTCCTTTAGTAAATGGCGATTTCAGGGGCCAACTGTACAGACTTGAACCTGTGGAGTCATCCTCAATCGTTATCTTTCTTTTATATCCCATATGCAACCTGTATTTGTTATCTATTGCTGGGCAACAAATTACCATACTTTAGTTTCTGTGGGTCAGAAATCTGGGGTTGGTTTAGCTAGGCCCCAAGGCTGCTATTGGACAAGGCTAGAGTCATCTCCAGGCTCCACTATGGGAGTACCACATCCAAGCTCTCACACTTGTGGCTGCTGACAGTCCTCAGTTCTTCACTACCTGTCAGCTGGAGACAACAACAGTTCCTGGCCACACAGGCCTCTCCACAGCAGGTCATAGTTTGGCATCTAGCTTCCTTGAGAGAGATCCAGAGAATGAAGGAAGGCTGCTAGACCAAAGTTACGTTTTAATAACATAATCTGAAACTGATAAACCATAACTTTTGCCGTATTCTTTTCATTAGAAGTGAGTCACTGGGTCCAGCGCATACTCAAGGGGAGGTGGGTATCACTGCTACTGTGATATAGGCTGCAAATCACACAATCCAGCAGGAGATTCTGTCATTCATACTTAGAAAACCCAAGTACTTCTCACTCCACATTGCTAGCACCAGGTCCAAGCCTCTGTCTTCTCCCATCTAGATTACTGCAATAGCTTCTTAGTCTTCTTCCCCTTACTGCACACAGACTGTTTGCCACACAATAGCAAGAATGACCCTTTCAAAGTTTGAATAAGATCATGTTATTCCTCTGCTAAAAAGTTTCCAGTGTTCTAGAAGGCCCTACATGCTCCTGAACTGACCTTGTCTCCTATCACTCTTCCCTTTGTTCATTCTCCATCCACACCGGCCCCTTGGTGTTTCTTGAACACACCAAATATGCACCTACCTTAGACCTTGTCATATACAGATCTGCTTTTAGATATCTGCTAGGTAAATGTCACCTTTCAGTGAAGCCTTCCCAAATATCTGTTAGAAAACAGCAATGTGGTGACCAGCAGGTGGCGTGGTGGCTAAGGCACTGGACACACCCACATGGTCGATCATAGTTCAAGTCCTAGACCTGGTGGCTTGCTTTCCCACTTTCCGTCTCTACCCAAATTAAAATATATGAATAAATAAGTAAAATTAAATAAATAATTCTTTAAAAAAGAAAATAGCAATATACCTGCCCTCCCACTCTTTACTTCCTATATGCCTTAACTATATTAATTTTTTCCCACATAACATTTACCATCTGCCTTGTTTTACTTGTTTGTTTATTTTCTGTTTTCCCAGTATGATTTACTGGCATGTAATAGGACCTCAATTAATATTTATTAAATGAATAAATACCCTTGATCTGGTTATACCAAGGTCTTGCTCTCTCTATGACTGGCATAGGACAATTTTGTGTGTGCATGACAGCTTTGCACATGGTTGATCTCACTTGAGTTTTGTTGAATTTATCATTTAAGTTTACTTAAATAAACTCATCATTTAAGTCTATTATAATTAGAGGGAGATACATAGGTTTGTGCAAGAGGGGAAGGGGGAGAGATTGGCTGGTATATCCCTAGCCCTGCACAGTCCCTTCCACTGACTGATCCTTCATCCTTTGGCAAAACCCTTCCTCTGAGCCTCATGGTACTTGTCAAGTAGCTACTCTCATGCCTTCCTGTCCAAACCCCATGTTTATCCAGAATTTTAGCTAAACCACCTGAATTTAGAGCCATTACTCTTGTCTACCCATGAAATCCTAAACTCTGTGATACAGTCTTTGACCCCAAACTTCTACCCTTTTAATTTATTTCCCTTCTGTTTGCTCTTCAAATACATGGAGACTTCCACCCTATGCTTCTCCAGTTTATTCCTAACAATCATTTCCTTTTGGCCTTATGACTTCCTCTATCCGAACTAATCACCATATTCATCATCTCATTTTGTACAGAGAAAATGTGTTGTAGCGATGGAAATCATAGACTTTGGTAAGGAATGGAAAGTATAGTCATAGGTTCAAGGCCTGGCTCCACCACTTGTTAAATTATGTGATCCTGAGCAAATTAATCTTTCTGAACTTCACTTTCCTTTACTATAAGATGAGAATACCTTCCTTATAGAGAGGTTGTGAGGACTGCTTGAGAGTTAGAAAAGCAGTTTTAAAAAGTTGTTTAGAAAAGTTCATAAACAACAATGAATGTGAGTAGTTACTTTTTTTTTTTTTTTTGAGGTTTTTTTGTTTTTTTTGTTTGTTTGTTTGTTTGTTTGTTTTGCTATAGGGCATGTGCGTTCGCCAGGAAGACAGAGGGAGACAGAAAGACAGAAAGGCGGAAAGCAAGAAATCACCCCCCGCCCCCGCCCCAGGGGGAATGACCACGATGCAATCCCTTCTCCTCCATTCGCTTCTTGGGTTTTTAGGCAGGCATGCAGACACACCCAGCATGATTTTAAGCTACCAGGTCCAGGACTCAAACTGCCGCGGTCGACTACATGGGAGTCCAGCAACATAGCCATTATACCAACTGCTGGTCCCATAAGTAATTACTTTTAATGGTGATTTTTTTTTTAAATTGAGGGTATGAGAAGTTGCTAGAGACAGAGAGGGAGAAAGCACCTCCAAAGGGATGTGGTCATGCTACAATTCCGTTTCCTCCATTTCTCCATCCTGTTGAGATTTTGGATATACACAGACACTCTTGGCTTGGTTTTCAAGCCTCTGGGGCTGGGATTCCAATTACTATAGGGCATATGATATGAGCTTGCCAGGAGAGAGAGAGAGAGAGAGGGAGGGAGGGAGAGAGAGGGAGAGAGAGAAAGCATTCCCCATGGGGGATGGCCATGCCACAATCCCTTCTCCTCCGTTCTCTTCTCAGAATTTTGGGCACACATGCACATGTGCCTGGCATGTTTTTCAAGCTGTGGATCCAAGACTCAACTGTGCAGTCAACCATGTGGGATCCAGCCATCCTTACCACCATGTCACTGACTGGCTTTCCACTCTGTATTTTTGGATAAGTACTGGAATTAATTCTTAGAATGTTTGGTAGAATTCATCTGTGAAGTCATCTGGGCTTTTCTTTGTTGGGAAGTTTTATTATTTCTATTTTATTTTTTATTACTTTTTTGATATACTGGTTTGTTCAGGTTTTCTATTCCTTCCTAATTTAATCTTGGTAGGTTGTACTTTTCTTTTTTTTTTTTGGAGAGATTTTTGCTATAGGGCGCATGCGCTCGCCAGACAGACAGAGAGAGACATAGAGACAGAAAGCGAGAAATCACCCCCCAGGGGGGATGGTCACGCCGCAATCCCTTCTCCTCCATTCTCCTCTCGGGATCATGGGCACGCATGCACACGCGCCCGGCGTGAGTTTTAAGCCACCGGGTCCGGTACGCGAACCGCGGTCGACTACGTGGGAATCCAGCAACATAGCCATTACGCTAACTGCTGGTTCCCGGTAGGTTGTACTTTTCTAAGACTCTGTCCATTTTCTCTAGATTATCCAATTTGTTGGCATATAATTGTTCATAATAATTTCCTAGGATCTTTTTTATTTTTGATGCACCTACTATCATTTCTTCACTTCCTTTTTAAAATTTCAATTATTTATTTATTTTTTTTGGAGAGATTTTCACTGTAGGGCGCGTGCGCTCGCCAGACAGACAGAGAGAGACATAGAGACAGAAAGCGAGAAATCACCCCCCAGGGGGGATAGTCACGCCGCAATCCCTTCTCCTCCATTCTCCTCTCAGGATCTTGGGCATGCACGCACACGCGCCTGGCGTGAGTTTTAAGCCACCGGGTCCGGGACACGAACCGCGGTCGACTACGTGGGAGTCCAGCGACATAGCCATTACGCTAACTGCTGGTTCCCTAAAATTTCAATTATTTGAGCCTCCTCTCTCTTTTTCTCTTTGTAGCTAAATTAGCTAAGGGTTTGTCACTCCTACTCCTGTTTAGTTTTTTTTTTTTTTTTTCAAAAAACCAACTCAGCTTATTTAACTTTTTTTTCTGTTCTCTGATTTATTTCTGCTTGGTTTTTATTATTTCCTTCTTTGTACTAATTTGGGGTTTGGTTTGTTCTTTTTCTAGTTACTTGCAGCATAATGATGTTAGGCTATTTACTAGAATCTGCCTTTTTTTTTTTTAAATACAAGCATTCATTGCTATGAACTGCCTTCTTAGAACTGCTTTTGCTGTATTCCATAGTGTATTGTATTTCAATGATCATTTTTCTCAAAACATTTTTTAACTTCTCTTTTCATTTCTTCTTTGACCCATTGGTTGCTTAATTTTCACATATTTGTGAAATTTCAAAGATTCTGTTAGTGAATTCTGGTTTTATACCACTGTGGTCTGAAACAATACTAGGTAAATTTCAGTTTTCTTAGATTTGTTAAGATTTGTTTTGTGGTCTAATGTATGATCTATCCTGGGTAATAGTCCATGTGCCCTGAAGAAGAATGTGTATGCTGCTGCTGTTGGATGGAAAGTTCTATGCATGTTGGTTAGGACCATTTTGTCAAAAGTACAGTTCAAGGTCAACATTTACTTATTAATTTTGTTTGGTTTATTTATCCAATGTTGAAAGTTTATTTTTATCAAGTGTAAGTATAGTAGCACTCCTTCTCTCTTTTAGTTCCACTTGCATTTAATGTCTTCTTCTACCCTTTTCCTCTCTGCCCATGTGTGTCCTTAAAACAAGTGGGTCTCTTATAGGCTGCATATGTAGATTATACTCAACTTACAGTATATTCATGTCCCAATAAACCCATCATAAGTTGAAAATATCATAAACTAAAAATGAATTTAATGCATGTAACCTACCAAACATTGTAGTTTAGCCTATCCTACCTAAGTGAGCTTAGAACATTTATTTAAGCCTACAGTTGAGCAAAATAATCCAACACAGAGACTATCATATAAGAAAACATTGATTATCTCATGTAACTTAGTGAATACTGTACTGAACAGAATGTTATGTGAGTAATCAAAGTACAGTTTCTGCTAATGCACAGCACTTTCACACTTTGATGAAGTAGAAAAATCTTAAGTCAAACCATTGTAAATCAGGGATTGTCTGTAGTTGGATCTTTTTATCCATTCAGTCACTGTATGTCTTTTCATTGGAAAGTGAAATCCATTTCCATTCAAGGTTATTATAAATTGTTAAAGATCTACTACTTCCATTTTTGTTATTTACTTGCTGGCTTGTTTCTTTCTCTCTTGTTGACTTTTGTGATTTGGTAATTTTCTGTGGTGCTAAGTGCTGATTCCTTTCTATTTGTTTTATATCTTCTATAGTGTTAAGTTTTGTGCTTACCATGAGGCTTACATACACTGTCTTACAGTTCTTATCCATTATTTTAATCTGATAACAATTTACCTTCTGTTGCATACAAAAACTCTTTACTTTTGCCCTCTCTCCTAATTTATGTTTTTTACATTTTTAATTTAATTTTATTTATTATTGTTCATTTTAATTTGACAAGAAAGAGACACACAGAGACAAAGAAAAGATGGAAAGTGAGAAATCAAGCCACCAGGTCTGGACCTTGAACCATGATCAGCCATGTGGGAGTCCAGTGTCTTAACCACCACATCACCTGCTGGCCTCCCAATTTTTGTTTTTGATGTCACAATTTACATCTTGACTTTTAACCTTCATACTAGAGATAGGTATTATTTTTAAAATGTTATATATTCAGTGATTATACATCACTATAGCTTGTACAGTGAATTTACCCAACATTAATATACTTCACATCAGTCAAGTTGAAGATATTATATACATTATCATCAACCAATAATTACTCTTTTCTGTATCTTGCCTCTCTATTTTTCTCCTTGATTCCATTCTTCACACTTTTTCCCTTCTCCCACCCTCTTCCCACATTATTTACCTGTAACCATTTTCCATGATTCTATATATTCTAATCTTTCTGTTTCACCACAGAGTGCAGTCAGTATATATTAAGTGTTTTTCTTTAATAGCCTGGCTTGCTTCACTCAGCAATAAATCTTCCATATTTGTTTACTTTCTATCAAATGTCAAGGTCTTGTTTTTTATGGCTGAATAGTATTCCATAGAGTATATGTGCCACACTTTTTCAATCCATTCATCTGTTCGTGGACATTTGGGTTGGTTCCATATCTTAGTAATTGTAAATAATGTGGCAATAAACATACATGTGCAAGCACTTTTCTAACTGAATCTTCTCCTGTATTTTGGGTAAATACCAGGAGTGGGATTGCTGGATCATATAGTAATTATATTTTAGATCTTTGAGGAACCTCCATCTTGTTCTCCACAGTAGCTAAGATATGTATTATTTATATATCACTACTATAATATTGGAGTATTTCTGGATTTGACTGTCTCTACCAGTGAGTTTCATACTTTCATATGTATTCATGATAGTAATTCTTATCCTTTTGTTTCTACGAGAAGAACTCCCTTCAGCATTTCTTGTAAGGCTGATCTACTGGTATGAATTCCCTCAACTTTTACAACTATTTCTTCTTTGGTTCTGAAGGACAGCTTTGCTGGGTATATTATTCTTGGCGGGCACTTTTTTCCTTACAGCATTCTGAAAAGATTATCCCATAACATTTCTTCTGATAAATCCACAATAGTCTAATGGAGATTCCCTTATACAAAAAGTCTTTAAAAACTTCATGGAAATGCAAAAAATAAACTTATACTTTAATTTCATTTTTTCACAAATTTTTGAAGTCCCTGCATATGTGACTTGATGCTTTTCTCTTGCTGCTTTTTAAAAAAATTATGTACTACTTTTATTTATTATCATTATTTAATTTTCTATAGGCCATGTGCACTCATAAGAGAGACACAGAGACAGAGAGACAGAGGGAAAGTGAGAAGGCAAGCTGCCAGGTCCTGGACTCGAACCACGGTCAGCCATGTGGGAGTCCAGCACCTTAATTGCCATATCACCTGATAACTCTTCTTTTGCTGCTTTTTTAAATCTCTCTTTGGGCCAACCTGTAGCATAGTAGTTAACTGCCGTTCATATGGCCACCTGAAATTCAATTCCCAGCCACAGTGGCTCAAAAAACACTCCAGACATGTGTTTGTGCATGTCCCAAATCATGATGGGATGGAGAAATGGAGGAAAAAGAATTATGACAACACTCCATTGGGAAATTCTCTCTCTGTCTTTTTCTGTGTATGTGAATGTCTCTCTCTCTCAGATGAGTGCATGTACCCTCTGGCAATAAAAATAAATAAAAATCTTTCTTTGACTTTTGACAGTTTGGCCTCTTTGCATTCAATCTTTTTAAGGACTTTTGAGCTTCTTGGATCTAGCTGTCCATATTGCCCCTAAACTTAGGAAATTTTCAGCAATTATTTCATTAAATAAACTTTCTGTTCATTTCTTTTGTTCCTCCATCTGGAATTTTTTTAAAGGATTATTTATTTATTTTATTTTATTTGTTTGTTTGTTTTGTTTGTTTGTTTGTTTCTTTTACTTTCACCGGAGAGAGAGAAAGGGAAAGTGAGAAAGCAAACCTCCAGGTGCAGGACTCGAATCATGTTCTGCCATGTGGGAGTCCAGCACCTTAACCACCATGCCACCTGATGATCCCACCATCAGGAATTCTTATAAAGCAAATATTTGTTTGCCTAATGATGTTTCATAAATCTTGTAGGCTGCCTTCACTCTCTTTTCTTTTTCTTTTTTTCTCAGACTGAATCAGTATAAAAGATCTTCAAGTTCACAGATTCCTTTTTCTGATTGATGTAGTCTGCTGTTGAAGCTGTCAATTGTATTTTTATTTAATTGATTGAATTCTTCAGCTCCAAGATTTCTGTTTGATTCTTTGTGACATCTGACCCTTTGTTGAATTTCTCGTTCATGTCATGACTTATTTTTCTTATTTTATAAAATTGCCTCTTGTCTCTACTCAGTTTTGTTTTTGTTTGTTTATTTTTGGTTTTTTTTAGGCAATTTGTGAACTTTCATTTCTTTGAGGTCGCTTGCTAGAGAATTAATATATTCCTTTGGTGGTGTCATGCTTTTCTTGCTTTTTTCATGTTTCTTGTGTCCTTTATTGATGTCTGTGCATCTTGTAGTGTAGTCACCTCTTCCAAACTTTAGGAGTGGTTTTCACAGGGGAATAATTTCATAGGGAAAAATTTTACCTGGAAAGGGTGCCACTGGGCAGAGTGTGATGGTTCTTGTTCTGTGAGGACATTGTGGTGTAGTTACTATGCACTTTCTTCAGTTGTGATCAATGTTAACAATGCCTCTGTGGGGCTTGTGGTTAGGAGTTTGTGGCATAGACAGTGGCTGCATAGGTTATTAGGGAAAAGGCTCTAGGTAATCTCCCATTCTTATCTTCTTCACAGCAGCAAATCTTAGCTAAATATCTTTCATTGTACTGAATCTGACATAGCTCACAGGCAGTTGCGGTAGCAATGGAATCTAGAGCCCAGGTGCTCAAGTGGTTATGGAGCCAGGTTCCTGGGCTCAAGGACTTGCAAAACTACTGTATTACCTACGACTTTATGTGCAGTATCTAAGGCACAAGTAGAATGTAATTGTGATTCTGTCCCTGGAGGGCAGGGCACATCACTGGCATAGCTTCAGGGGGAAGGGTTTTTCTGGAGGCTTTGGTGTTGGGGAGTGGGTCACAGCTGCAATTTAAGACCCAGTCCAACAGGGCATAATGGAAGCTCAGGCTTCTTGGGAATGAGATACTACACAGTGGTGACTCTGGACCCTGAGATAGTGGGATATAGCAATAGCCTTGGCTCTGTGAAGCCAGGAGCTATAGCAGCAAGGTGCTGTTTACCAAGAATGGTAAGATGCTGCTGTGACTTGGGCCCCAGGAGAGGGGACAGGGAGCAGCATGGTGATGACTTCACTCCCCAGGGAGGTGAAGTACTTCCTAAGCTTAAACCATGGGAAATGAATCCAGTTCCATGTAGGTGGGGTTCTGTGGCTGTTAGGCTGGAGAGCATGGTGGCACAGTTCAGCCAACATTCTGATTCCCTGAGATGAAAGGCACTGCATCTGCTCAGCCCCAGAAAGTGCAGCTACACAGGTCAGTGAATCCTCTTCTTGTGTTGGAAGGTATAACAGTTCTGTTACACAGTAGGCTCAGAACCCCTGGGTATGGGGTGCTGCATACCTGTTGCCCTGGGAGGGAGGTATAACTGCTATGGTGTGCTAAAGGCCCAAGGTTCTGGGAGTCAGGGTGCTGCCCCAGCCATGGCACTGGGGACATAACTGCTACTAGAAAATCATGGGCTATTGGTTGATTATGGTACAGTGGCAGCTGAGCCTCAGGGATGGAGGGATGCAATGGGTACTTGCCCCGGTGCATGCCTTACTCTAGCAGTGGTTCCAGTCCCAAGACGGTGCAAAAGAGTAGCAACATAAGCTGTAGAGGGGCGTGGCATGGCATTGGCTCCTTCTTTGGGGGTAGCTCTGCATGTGGACTCCAGCGAGCCCTCTCAGTAGGGCTAAGAGGCTGTCAGAACTTCAGGAGATTGCAGTTGTGAAGGCTACAGGTTTGTGCAGTGGTGCCTTCAAGGAAACTAGGAAGTATATTTTTAGTTTTCCAGTTCCTAGAGGTATTTTACAAGGAGATTAAAGTCAAGGTATCCAGTACATGTATCTGCCTACTACTTTATTCTCTTGCACCATCATATACACAGTTCTGCAGTAATACTGAGCCTACCACTCATGTTCTACTAAATTGCCTAATTCAATCTCGGTCTCATTTGACTAGACTATAGCCTTTTTGAAGACAAAACCTATTCTTATTCATCTCTAAATTGTCCTGGCACATAGTAGGCTCTGAGAAAATGTTTGTAATGAATGAATGGACAAGAAATTTTAGCATTATCTTAGAATTCTCCTTTAATCCATCAGTCAGTAGCTATTACTAAATCTATCTCCAAAATATCCTTCTGACAAGCTCTTATCATCTCATCTATGGCAATAATCTCATTATTAATGTCTATCACTTTGTTCCATTCTTTTGTATAATCTCTATGTCACTAATATACTTAACTTTTTAAAAAAATTTTGTCTTAGACCACATGCACTCACCAGAGAAAGAGAGAGAGTGAGAAAGAGTGATAAAGCACCCCCCCCCAACCCCGACAGGGAGAATAACGATACCTCAATCTGTTGTCCTCCATTCTCCTCTTGGGATTCTTGGTACACCCACACATGTACCCCACATGCATTTCAAGCCACCAGGTTCACGATTTAAACCATACAGTAGGCCATGAGGGATCCAGCCCATTAGCCACCATCCCAACCATACTTTACTTTCTGAAACACAAATTTTCTCATAACACTTCCTAACCTGGAAGTTTCCAGTGGCTTTTCCTTCAGGAAAGGTATGAATAACTTCACACAACATTTAAGTTCTTCCTTTCTCTGTCCACAGTCTACTTTTCTAGTTTCAATGTAACTGTTCTCTCACACATTCTGAATTGATCACTCCCCTGAGTATAGCTAAAATGCCCAATTTTCGCTATAACTGCCCAATCCCATTCACCTTTCAAGGTCAAACTCAAATTTCTTTTATTTTAAGAAGATTTTCCATTACCTGTTTTTTTAAAAAATTAT
>NW_006159844.1:8854525-8866849 GCF_000334495.1 Tupaia belangeri chinensis | reverse complement strand
TTTTTTTTTTTTTTTTTCAAAAAACCAACTCAGCTTATTTAACTTTTTTTTCTGTTCTCTGATTTATTTCTGCTTGGTTTTTATTATTTCCTTCTTTGTACTAATTTGGGGTTTGGTTTGTTCTTTTTCTAGTTACTTGCAGCATAATGATGTTAGGCTATTTACTAGAATCTGCCTTTTTTTTTTTTAAATACAAGCATTCATTGCTATGAACTGCCTTCTTAGAACTGCTTTTGCTGTATTCCATAGTGTATTGTATTTCAATGATCATTTTTCTCAAAACATTTTTTAACTTCTCTTTTCATTTCTTCTTTGACCCATTGGTTGCTTAATTTTCACATATTTGTGAAATTTCAAAGATTCTGTTAGTGAATTCTGGTTTTATACCACTGTGGTCTGAAACAATACTAGGTAAATTTCAGTTTTCTTAGATTTGTTAAGATTTGTTTTGTGGTCTAATGTATGATCTATCCTGGGTAATAGTCCATGTGCCCTGAAGAAGAATGTGTATGCTGCTGCTGTTGGATGGAAAGTTCTATGCATGTTGGTTAGGACCATTTTGTCAAAAGTACAGTTCAAGGTCAACATTTACTTATTAATTTTGTTTGGTTTATTTATCCAATGTTGAAAGTTTATTTTTATCAAGTGTAAGTATAGTAGCACTCCTTCTCTCTTTTAGTTCCACTTGCATTTAATGTCTTCTTCTACCCTTTTCCTCTCTGCCCATGTGTGTCCTTAAAACAAGTGGGTCTCTTATAGGCTGCATATGTAGATTATACTCAACTTACAGTATATTCATGTCCCAATAAACCCATCATAAGTTGAAAATATCATAAACTAAAAATGAATTTAATGCATGTAACCTACCAAACATTGTAGTTTAGCCTATCCTACCTAAGTGAGCTTAGAACATTTATTTAAGCCTACAGTTGAGCAAAATAATCCAACACAGAGACTATCATATAAGAAAACATTGATTATCTCATGTAACTTAGTGAATACTGTACTGAACAGAATGTTATGTGAGTAATCAAAGTACAGTTTCTGCTAATGCACAGCACTTTCACACTTTGATGAAGTAGAAAAATCTTAAGTCAAACCATTGTAAATCAGGGATTGTCTGTAGTTGGATCTTTTTATCCATTCAGTCACTGTATGTCTTTTCATTGGAAAGTGAAATCCATTTCCATTCAAGGTTATTATAAATTGTTAAAGATCTACTACTTCCATTTTTGTTATTTACTTGCTGGCTTGTTTCTTTCTCTCTTGTTGACTTTTGTGATTTGGTAATTTTCTGTGGTGCTAAGTGCTGATTCCTTTCTATTTGTTTTCTGTATGGTCTATAGTGTTAAGTTTTGTGCTTACCATGAGGCTTACATACACTGTCTTACAGTTCTTATCCATTATTTTAATCTGATAACAATTTACCTTCTGTTGCATACAAAAACTCTTTACTTTTGCCCTCTCTCCTAATTTATGTTTTTTACATTTTTAATTTAATTTTATTTATTATTGTTCATTTTAATTTGACAAGAAAGAGACACACAGAGACAAAGAAAAGATGGAAAGTGAGAAATCAAGCCACCAGGTCTGGACCTTGAACCATGATCAGCCATGTGGGAGTCCAGTGTCTTAACCACCACATCACCTGCTGGCCTCCCAATTTTTGTTTTTGATGTCACAATTTACATCTTGACTTTTAACCTTCATACTAGAGATAGGTATTATTTTTAAAATGTTATATATTCAGTGATTATACATCACTATAGCTTGTACAGTGAATTTACCCAACATTAATATACTTCACATCAGTCAAGTTGAAGATATTATATACATTATCATCAACCAATAATTACTCTTTTCTGTATCTTGCCTCTCTATTTTTCTCCTTGATTCCATTCTTCACACTTTTTCCCTTCTCCCACCCTCTTCCCACATTATTTACCTGTAACCATTTTCCATGATTCTATATATTCTAATCTTTCTGTTTCACCACAGAGTGCAGTCAGTATATATTAAGTGTTTTTCTTTAATAGCCTGGCTTGCTTCACTCAGCAATAAATCTTCCATATTTGTTTACTTTCTATCAAATGTCAAGGTCTTGTTTTTTATGGCTGAATAGTATTCCATAGAGTATATGTGCCACACTTTTTCAATCCATTCATCTGTTCGTGGACATTTGGGTTGGTTCCATATCTTAGTAATTGTAAATAATGTGGCAATAAACATACATGTGCAAGCACTTTTCTAACTGAATCTTCTCCTGTATTTTGGGTAAATACCAGGAGTGGGATTGCTGGATCATATAGTAATTATATTTTAGATCTTTGAGGAACCTCCATCTTGTTCTCCACAGTAGCTAAGATATGTATTATTTATATATCACTACTATAATATTGGAGTATTTCTGGATTTGACTGTCTCTACCAGTGAGTTTCATACTTTCATATGTATTCATGATAGTAATTCTTATCCTTTTGTTTCTACGAGAAGAACTCCCTTCAGCATTTCTTGTAAGGCTGATCTACTGGTATGAATTCCCTCAACTTTTACAACTATTTCTTCTTTGGTTCTGAAGGACAGCTTTGCTGGGTATATTATTCTTGGCGGGCACTTTTTTCCTTACAGCATTCTGAAAAGATTATCCCATAACATTTCTTCTGATAAATCCACAATAGTCTAATGGAGATTCCCTTATACAAAAAGTCTTTAAAAACTTCATGGAAATGCAAAAAATAAACTTATACTTTAATTTCATTTTTTCACAAATTTTTGAAGTCCCTGCATATGTGACTTGATGCTTTTCTCTTGCTGCTTTTTAAAAAAATTATGTACTACTTTTATTTATTATCATTATTTAATTTTCTATAGGCCATGTGCACTCATAAGAGAGACACAGAGACAGAGAGACAGAGGGAAAGTGAGAAGGCAAGCTGCCAGGTCCTGGACTCGAACCACGGTCAGCCATGTGGGAGTCCAGCACCTTAATTGCCATATCACCTGATAACTCTTCTTTTGCTGCTTTTTTAAATCTCTCTTTGGGCCAACCTGTAGCATAGTAGTTAACTGCCGTTCATATGGCCACCTGAAATTCAATTCCCAGCCACAGTGGCTCAAAAAACACTCCAGACATGTGTTTGTGCATGTCCCAAATCATGATGGGATGGAGAAATGGAGGAAAAAGAATTATGACAACACTCCATTGGGAAATTCTCTCTCTGTCTTTTTCTGTGTATGTGAATGTCTCTCTCTCTCAGATGAGTGCATGTACCCTCTGGCAATAAAAATAAATAAAAATCTTTCTTTGACTTTTGACAGTTTGGCCTCTTTGCATTCAATCTTTTTAAGGACTTTTGAGCTTCTTGGATCTAGCTGTCCATATTGCCCCTAAACTTAGGAAATTTTCAGCAATTATTTCATTAAATAAACTTTCTGTTCATTTCTTTTGTTCCTCCATCTGGAATTTTTTTAAAGGATTATTTATTTATTTTATTTTATTTGTTTGTTTGTTTTGTTTGTTTGTTTGTTTCTTTTACTTTCACCGGAGAGAGAGAAAGGGAAAGTGAGAAAGCAAACCTCCAGGTGCAGGACTCGAATCATGTTCTGCCATGTGGGAGTCCAGCACCTTAACCACCATGCCACCTGATGATCCCACCATCAGGAATTCTTATAAAGCAAATATTTGTTTGCCTAATGATGTTTCATAAATCTTGTAGGCTGCCTTCACTCTCTTTTCTTTTTCTTTTTTTCTCAGACTGAATCAGTATAAAAGATCTTCAAGTTCACAGATTCCTTTTTCTGATTGATGTAGTCTGCTGTTGAAGCTGTCAATTGTATTTTTATTTAATTGATTGAATTCTTCAGCTCCAAGATTTCTGTTTGATTCTTTGTGACATCTGACCCTTTGTTGAATTTCTCGTTCATGTCATGACTTATTTTTCTTATTTTATAAAATTGCCTCTTGTCTCTACTCAGTTTTGTTTTTGTTTGTTTATTTTTGGTTTTTTTTAGGCAATTTGTGAACTTTCATTTCTTTGAGGTCGCTTGCTAGAGAATTAATATATTCCTTTGGTGGTGTCATGCTTTTCTTGCTTTTTTCATGTTTCTTGTGTCCTTTATTGATGTCTGTGCATCTTGTAGTGTAGTCACCTCTTCCAAACTTTAGGAGTGGTTTTCACAGGGGAATAATTTCATAGGGAAAAATTTTACCTGGAAAGGGTGCCACTGGGCAGAGTGTGATGGTTCTTGTTCTGTGAGGACATTGTGGTGTAGTTACTATGCACTTTCTTCAGTTGTGATCAATGTTAACAATGCCTCTGTGGGGCTTGTGGTTAGGAGTTTGTGGCATAGACAGTGGCTGCATAGGTTATTAGGGAAAAGGCTCTAGGTAATCTCCCATTCTTATCTTCTTCACAGCAGCAAATCTTAGCTAAATATCTTTCATTGTACTGAATCTGACATAGCTCACAGGCAGTTGCGGTAGCAATGGAATCTAGAGCCCAGGTGCTCAAGTGGTTATGGAGCCAGGTTCCTGGGCTCAAGGACTTGCAAAACTACTGTATTACCTACGACTTTATGTGCAGTATCTAAGGCACAAGTAGAATGTAATTGTGATTCTGTCCCTGGAGGGCAGGGCACATCACTGGCATAGCTTCAGGGGGAAGGGTTTTTCTGGAGGCTTTGGTGTTGGGGAGTGGGTCACAGCTGCAATTTAAGACCCAGTCCAACAGGGCATAATGGAAGCTCAGGCTTCTTGGGAATGAGATACTACACAGTGGTGACTCTGGACCCTGAGATAGTGGGATATAGCAATAGCCTTGGCTCTGTGAAGCCAGGAGCTATAGCAGCAAGGTGCTGTTTACCAAGAATGGTAAGATGCTGCTGTGACTTGGGCCCCAGGAGAGGGGACAGGGAGCAGCATGGTGATGACTTCACTCCCCAGGGAGGTGAAGTACTTCCTAAGCTTAAACCATGGGAAATGAATCCAGTTCCATGTAGGTGGGGTTCTGTGGCTGTTAGGCTGGAGAGCATGGTGGCACAGTTCAGCCAACATTCTGATTCCCTGAGATGAAAGGCACTGCATCTGCTCAGCCCCAGAAAGTGCAGCTACACAGGTCAGTGAATCCTCTTCTTGTGTTGGAAGGTATAACAGTTCTGTTACACAGTAGGCTCAGAACCCCTGGGTATGGGGTGCTGCATACCTGTTGCCCTGGGAGGGAGGTATAACTGCTATGGTGTGCTAAAGGCCCAAGGTTCTGGGAGTCAGGGTGCTGCCCCAGCCATGGCACTGGGGACATAACTGCTACTAGAAAATCATGGGCTATTGGTTGATTATGGTACAGTGGCAGCTGAGCCTCAGGGATGGAGGGATGCAATGGGTACTTGCCCCGGTGCATGCCTTACTCTAGCAGTGGTTCCAGTCCCAAGACGGTGCAAAAGAGTAGCAACATAAGCTGTAGAGGGGCGTGGCATGGCATTGGCTCCTTCTTTGGGGGTAGCTCTGCATGTGGACTCCAGCGAGCCCTCTCAGTAGGGCTAAGAGGCTGTCAGAACTTCAGGAGATTGCAGTTGTGAAGGCTACAGGTTTGTGCAGTGGTGCCTTCAAGGAAACTAGGAAGTATATTTTTAGTTTTCCAGTTCCTAGAGGTATTTTACAAGGAGATTAAAGTCAAGGTATCCAGTACATGTATCTGCCTACTACTTTATTCTCTTGCACCATCATATACACAGTTCTGCAGTAATACTGAGCCTACCACTCATGTTCTACTAAATTGCCTAATTCAATCTCGGTCTCATTTGACTAGACTATAGCCTTTTTGAAGACAAAACCTATTCTTATTCATCTCTAAATTGTCCTGATTCTATATATTCTAATCTTTCTGTTTCACCACAGAGTGCAGTCAGTATATATTAAGTGTTTTTCTTTAATAGCCTGGCTTGCTTCACTCAGCAATAAATCTTCCATATTTGTTTACTTTCTATCAAATGTCAAGGTCTTGTTTTTTATGGCTGAATAGTATTCCATAGAGTATATGTGCCACACTTTTTCAATCCATTCATCTGTTCGTGGACATTTGGGTTGGTTCCATATCTTAGTAATTGTAAATAATGTGGCAATAAACATACATGTGCAAGCACTTTTCTAACTGAATCTTCTCCTGTATTTTGGGTAAATACCAGGAGTGGGATTGCTGGATCATATAGTAATTATATTTTAGATCTTTGAGGAACCTCCATCTTGTTCTCCACAGTAGCTAAGATATGTATTATTTATATATCACTACTATAATATTGGAGTATTTCTGGATTTGACTGTCTCTACCAGTGAGTTTCATACTTTCATATGTATTGATGATAGTAATTCTTATCCTTTTGTTTCTACGAGAAGAACTCCCTTCAGCATTTCTTGTAAGGCTGATCTACTGGTATGAATTCCCTCAACTTTTACAACTATTTCTTCTTTGGTTCTGAAGGACAGCTTTGCTGGGTATATTATTCTTGGCGGGCACTTTTTTCCTTACAGCATTCTGAAAAGATTATCCCATAACATTTCTTCTGATAAATCCACAATAGTCTAATGGAGATTCCCTTATACAAAAAGTCTTTAAAAACTTCATGGAAATGCAAAAAATAAACTTATACTTTAATTTCATTTTTTCACAAATTTTTGAAGTCCCTGCATATGTGACTTGATGCTTTTCTCTTGCTGCTTTTTAAAAAAATTATGTACTACTTTTATTTATTATCATTATTTAATTTTCTATAGGCCATGTGCACTCATAAGAGAGACACAGAGACAGAGAGACAGAGGGAAAGTGAGAAGGCAAGCTGCCAGGTCCTGGACTCGAACCACGGTCAGCCATGTGGGAGTCCAGCACCTTAATTGCCATATCACCTGATAACTCTTCTTTTGCTGCTTTTTTAAATCTCTCTTTGGGCCAACCTGTAGCATAGTAGTTAACTGCCGTTCATATGGCCACCTGAAATTCAATTCCCAGCCACAGTGGCTCAAAAAACACTCCAGACATGTGTTTGTGCATGTCCCAAATCATGATGGGATGGAGAAATGGAGGAAAAAGAATTATGACAACACTCCATTGGGAAATTCTCTCTCTGTCTTTTTCTGTGTATGTGAATGTCTCTCTCTCTCAGATGAGTGCATGTACCCTCTGGCAATAAAAATAAATAAAAATCTTTCTTTGACTTTTGACAGTTTGGCCTCTTTGCATTCAATCTTTTTAAGGACTTTTGAGCTTCTTGGATCTAGCTGTCCATATTGCCCCTAAACTTAGGAAATTTTCAGCAATTATTTCATTAAATAAACTTTCTGTTCATTTCTTTTGTTCCTCCATCTGGAATTTTTTTAAAGGATTATTTATTTATTTTATTTTATTTGTTTGTTTGTTTTGTTTGTTTGTTTGTTTCTTTTACTTTCACCGGAGAGAGAGAAAGGGAAAGTGAGAAAGCAAACCTCCAGGTGCAGGACTCGAATCATGTTCTGCCATGTGGGAGTCCAGCACCTTAACCACCATGCCACCTGATGATCCCACCATCAGGAATTCTTATAAAGCAAATATTTGTTTGCCTAATGATGTTTCATAAATCTTGTAGGCTGCCTTCACTCTCTTTTCTTTTTCTTTTTTTCTCAGACTGAATCAGTATAAAAGATCTTCAAGTTCACAGATTCCTTTTTCTGATTGATGTAGTCTGCTGTTGAAGCTGTCAATTGTATTTTTATTTAATTGATTGAATTCTTCAGCTCCAAGATTTCTGTTTGATTCTTTGTGACATCTGACCCTTTGTTGAATTTCTCGTTCATGTCATGACTTATTTTTCTTATTTTATAAAATTGCCTCTTGTCTCTACTCAGTTTTGTTTTTGTTTGTTTATTTTTGGTTTTTTTTAGGCAATTTGTGAACTTTCATTTCTTTGAGGTCGCTTGCTAGAGAATTAATATATTCCTTTGGTGGTGTCATGCTTTTCTTGCTTTTTTCATGTTTCTTGTGTCCTTTATTGATGTCTGTGCATCTTGTAGTGTAGTCACCTCTTCCAAACTTTAGGAGTGGTTTTCACAGGGGAATAATTTCATAGGGAAAAATTTTACCTGGAAAGGGTGCCACTGGGCAGAGTGTGATGGTTCTTGTTCTGTGAGGACATTGTGGTGTAGTTACTATGCACTTTCTTCAGTTGTGATCAATGTTAACAATGCCTCTGTGGGGCTTGTGGTTAGGAGTTTGTGGCATAGACAGTGGCTGCATAGGTTATTAGGGAAAAGGCTCTAGGTAATCTCCCATTCTTATCTTCTTCACAGCAGCAAATCTTAGCTAAATATCTTTCATTGTACTGAATCTGACATAGCTCACAGGCAGTTGCGGTAGCAATGGAATCTAGAGCCCAGGTGCTCAAGTGGTTATGGAGCCAGGTTCCTGGGCTCAAGGACTTGCAAAACTACTGTATTACCTACGACTTTATGTGCAGTATCTAAGGCACAAGTAGAATGTAATTGTGATTCTGTCCCTGGAGGGCAGGGCACATCACTGGCATAGCTTCAGGGGGAAGGGTTTTTCTGGAGGCTTTGGTGTTGGGGAGTGGGTCACAGCTGCAATTTAAGACCCAGTCCAACAGGGCATAATGGAAGCTCAGGCTTCTTGGGAATGAGATACTACACAGTGGTGACTCTGGACCCTGAGATAGTGGGATATAGCAATAGCCTTGGCTCTGTGAAGCCAGGAGCTATAGCAGCAAGGTGCTGTTTACCAAGAATGGTAAGATGCTGCTGTGACTTGGGCCCCAGGAGAGGGGACAGGGAGCAGCATGGTGATGACTTCACTCCCCAGGGAGGTGAAGTACTTCCTAAGCTTAAACCATGGGAAATGAATCCAGTTCCATGTAGGTGGGGTTCTGTGGCTGTTTCTGTTCATTTCTTTTGTTCCTCCATCTGGAATTTTTTTAAAGGATTATTTATTTATTTTATTTTATTTGTTTGTTTGTTTTGTTTGTTTGTTTGTTTCTTTTACTTTCACCGGAGAGAGAGAAAGGGAAAGTGAGAAAGCAAACCTCCAGGTGCAGGACTCGAATCATGTTCTGCCATGTGGGAGTCCAGCACCTTAACCACCATGCCACCTGATGATCCCACCATCAGGAATTCTTATAAAGCAAATATTTGTTTGCCTAATGATGTTTCATAAATCTTGTAGGCTGCCTTCACTCTCTTTTCTTTTTCTTTTTTTCTCAGACTGAATCAGTATAAAAGATCTTCAAGTTCACAGATTCCTTTTTCTGATTGATGTAGTCTGCTGTTGAAGCTGTCAATTGTATTTTTATTTAATTGATTGAATTCTTCAGCTCCAAGATTTCTGTTTGATTCTTTGTGACATCTGACCCTTTGTTGAATTTCTCGTTCATGTCATGACTTATTTTTCTTATTTTATAAAATTGCCTCTTGTCTCTACTCAGTTTTGTTTTTGTTTGTTTATTTTTGGTTTTTTTTAGGCAATTTGTGAACTTTCATTTCTTTGAGGTCGCTTGCTAGAGAATTAATATATTCCTTTGGTGGTGTCATGCTTTTCTTGCTTTTTTCATGTTTCTTGTGTCCTTTATTGATGTCTGTGCATCTTGTAGTGTAGTCACCTCTTCCAAACTTTAGGAGTGGTTTTCACAGGGGAATAATTTCATAGGGAAAAATTTTACCTGGAAAGGGTGCCACTGGGCAGAGTGTGATGGTTCTTGTTCTGTGAGGACATTGTGGTGTAGTTACTATGCACTTTCTTCAGTTGTGATCAATGTTAACAATGCCTCTGTGGGGCTTGTGGTTAGGAGTTTGTGGCATAGACAGTGGCTGCATAGGTTATTAGGGAAAAGGCTCTAGGTAATCTCCCATTCTTATCTTCTTCACAGCAGCAAATCTTAGCTAAATATCTTTCATTGTACTGAATCTGACATAGCTCACAGGCAGTTGCGGTAGCAATGGAATCTAGAGCCCAGGTGCTCAAGTGGTTATGGAGCCAGGTTCCTGGGCTCAAGGACTTGCAAAACTACTGTATTACCTACGACTTTATGTGCAGTATCTAAGGCACAAGTAGAATGTAATTGTGATTCTGTCCCTGGAGGGCAGGGCACATCACTGGCATAGCTTCAGGGGGAAGGGTTTTTCTGGAGGCTTTGGTGTTGGGGAGTGGGTCACAGCTGCAATTTAAGACCCAGTCCAACAGGGCATAATGGAAGCTCAGGCTTCTTGGGAATGAGATACTACACAGTGGTGACTCTGGACCCTGAGATAGTGGGATATAGCAATAGCCTTGGCTCTGTGAAGCCAGGAGCTATAGCAGCAAGGTGCTGTTTACCAAGAATGGTAAGATGCTGCTGTGACTTGGGCCCCAGGAGAGGGGACAGGGAGCAGCATGGTGATGACTTCACTCCCCAGGGAGGTGAAGTACTTCCTAAGCTTAAACCATGGGAAATGAATCCAGTTCCATGTAGGTGGGGTTCTGTGGCTGTTAGGCTGGAGAGCATGGTGGCACAGTTCAGCCAACATTCTGATTCCCTGAGATGAAAGGCACTGCATCTGCTCAGCCCCAGAAAGTGCAGCTACACAGGTCAGTGAATCCTCTTCTTGTGTTGGAAGGTATAACAGTTCTGTTACACAGTAGGCTCAGAACCCCTGGGTATGGGGTGCTGCATACCTGTTGCCCTGGGAGGGAGGTATAACTGCTATGGTGTGCTAAAGGCCCAAGGTTCTGGGAGTCAGGGTGCTGCCCCAGCCATGGCACTGGGGACATAACTGCTACTAGAAAATCATGGGCTATTGGTTGATTATGGTACAGTGGCAGCTGAGCCTCAGGGATGGAGGGATGCAATGGGTACTTGCCCCGGTGCATGCCTTACTCTAGCAGTGGTTCCAGTCCCAAGACGGTGCAAAAGAGTAGCAACATAAGCTGTAGAGGGGCGTGGCATGGCATTGGCTCCTTCTTTGGGGGTAGCTCTGCATGTGGACTCCAGCGAGCCCTCTCAGTAGGGCTAAGAGGCTGTCAGAACTTCAGGAGATTGCAGTTGTGAAGGCTACAGGTTTGTGCAGTGGTGCCTTCAAGGAAACTAGGAAGTATATTTTTAGTTTTCCAGTTCCTAGAGGTATTTTACAAGGAGATTAAAGTCAAGGTATCCAGTACATGTATCTGCCTACTACTTTATTCTCTTGCACCATCATATACACAGTTCTGCAGTAATACTGAGCCTACCACTCATGTTCTACTAAATTGCCTAATTCAATCTCGGTCTCATTTGACTAGACTATAGCCTTTTTGAAGACAAAACCTATTCTTATTCATCTCTAAATTGTCCTGGCACATAGTAGGCTCTGAGAAAATGTTTGTAATGAATGAATGGACAAGAAATTTTAGCATTATCTTAGAATTCTCCTTTAATCCATCAGTCAGTAGCTATTACTAAATCTATCTCCAAAATATCCTTCTGACAAGCTCTTATCATCTCATCTATGGCAATAATCTCATTATTAATGTCTATCACTTTGTTCCATTCTTTTGTATAATCTCTATGTCACTAATATACTTAACTTTTTAAAAAAATTTTGTCTTAGACCACATGCACTCACCAGAGAAAGAGAGAGAGTGAGAAAGAGTGATAAAGCACCCCCCCCCAACCCCGACAGGGAGAATAACGATACCTCAATCTGTTGTCCTCCATTCTCCTCTTGGGATTCTTGGTACACCCACACATGTACCCCACATGCATTTCAAGCCACCAGGTTCACGATTTAAACCATACAGTAGGCCATGAGGGATCCAGCCCATTAGCCACCATCCCAACCATACTTTACTTTCTGAAACACAAATTTTCTCATAACACTTCCTAACCTGGAAGTTTCCAGTGGCTTTTCCTTCAGGAAAGGTATGAATAACTTCACACAACATTTAAGTTCTTCCTTTCTCTGTCCACAGTCTACTTTTCTAGTTTCAATGTAACTGTTCTCTCACACATTCTGAATTGATCACTCCCCTGAGTATAGCTAAAATGCCCAATTTTCGCTATAACTGCCCAATCCCATTCACCTTTCAAGGTCAAACTCAAATTTCTTTTATTTTAAGAAGATTTTCCATTACCTGTTTTTTTAAAAAATTATTTTGTTTAACTTTTATTTATTTATTTTAATTTGATCAGAGAGGACAGAGTTGGGGGGGGGGTGAGGAAACAAGTCAGAGTCTCGAGCTGTAGCTGGCCGCCGAACATACGCACTCCAGGATCTTCAGTGCTCGCGGCCGCCATCAACGTCGCTGGAGTTCCCCAAGACTCATCCGCCCCACCCGCCCG
>NW_006159844.1:8853865-8854121 GCF_000334495.1 Tupaia belangeri chinensis | reverse complement strand
GAGGAAGAAGATGAGGATGAGGAGGAAGATGAGGATGAGGAAGATGAATCTGAAGAAGAAGCTATGGAGACCACACCAGCCAAAGGAAAGAAAGCTGCAAAAGCTGCACCTGTCAAAGTCAAGACTGTGGCTGAAGATGAAGATGAAGAGGATGATGAGGAGGAAGATGAGGACGACGATAATGACAATGAGGAGAGGAAGATGAGGAGGAAAAAGAGCCTGTCGAAGAAGTTCCTGGAAAACGAAAGAAGGAAAT
>NW_006159844.1:8823685-8853074 GCF_000334495.1 Tupaia belangeri chinensis | reverse complement strand
TTGGTTTTGTAGACTTCAACAGTGAAGAAGATGCCAAAGCTGCCAAGGAGGCCATGGAAGATGGTGAAATTGATGGGAACAAAGTTACCTTGGACTGGGCCAAGCCTAAGGGTGAAGGTGGCTTCGGAGGTCAAGGTGGAGGCAGAGGAGGCTTTGGAGGTGGAGGTGGAGGCAGAGGAGGCAGAGGTGGATTTGGTGGCAGAGGCCCAGGAGGCTTTGGAGGGCGAGGTGGCTTCCAAGGAGGCAGAGGTGGAGGAGGAGACCACAAGCCACAAGGAAAGAAGATGAAGTTTGAATAGTTTCTCTGTCCCTCTGTCTTCCCTCTTCCATTTGAAAGAAAGGACTCTGGGGTTTTTACTCTGTTACCTGATCACTGACAGAGCCTTCTGAGGACATTCCAAGACATTGTGCAGTCCTGTGGTCTATTTGGAAAGCCACAGAAATAACGTTTTAAGGGAGATACTCTTGTTGGTTTGGACTCTTGTTGGTTTGGACTGGATATTCATATAAACTTTTTAAAGAGATGAGCGATAGAGCTAACCCTTATCTGTAAGTTTTGAATTTATATTGTTTCATCCCATGTACAAAACCATTTTTTTCCCTATAAATAGGGTTTTTTTTTTGTTTGTTGTTTGTTTGTTTGTTTTGCGTTGGGCAATTGTAAAGGAAAGCAGAATGTTTTATTATGATTTTTGCTTCGATGACTTTAGGACAAATTTAAAAAAAGTCCTAAACTCTGGGAAAAAAAAAAAAAAAGAAAGAAAACAAGTCACCAGGTCCAGGACTTGAACCGCAGTGGCCGTGTGGGAGTCCAGTGCCCTTAACCACCATGCCACCTGCCGGCCCCTCCATTACCTCTTTTTTATTCCTTCATCCCCTAACACTCCACATCTGACCAACAGACTTTGAACTTCCTCTGAAGTTCTAGAGCAGTGGTTTTTACATTGTGTCTCACAGGGCCTTGGGCTCCATGGAGTACTTCTAAGGCCTCTAAGGGAAAAAGGAAGCTGAGTAGGTGAAGTTTTGAGTTTCCCACAATCACACTTCAACCAGAAGTGCTCTACTTCAGTTTGATTCAAGTGTGAGCTCACACTCCCTATGGGAAGAGACAGAGGAAAGAGACAGGAGAGAGAAGAGAGAGGGAAAGTGAGAAATCATCCCCTGGGGAGATGGCTACACTACAAGCCCTTCTCCTCCTTGGATTTTGGGCACAAACACACACACACACACACACACACACGCACGCTTGACATGAATTTTCAAGCCACCAGGTCTGGGACTTGAACCACAGTCAGCCACGTGGGAGTCCAGTGCCTTCACCACATTGTCACTTGCAAGTGCCTATACTATGTTTTCCTTTAAGACTTTGTTGAGAAAAAAAAATGTGGCTACAGGAAAAAGAAAAAAAAAATTTAAGAACTTTGAAAAGCTATTTTCAAAGACCTTTGTACTATGGGTATCACAGTCATTTTCATGTGTTACATTTACACATGCATATCTGCTACTGCATCATTTGAAACCCATATGGGTTTTTTTTTTTTTTTTAAGTTTATTTCTTCCATGAGAGTGATGCAGAGAGAGTGAGAGAAGCAGAGAGAAATTCCGAGAGGCAGGCACCTACAACAGGACCCTCATAGTGATCCACCCCCTACTCTAACCAACCTGGACTATGGGCACAGGTACACGTGTCCAGCAGATACAAGGAGTGCCTGGATCATAAACGTAGGACCTTCCTGTGAAGGTCCAGCCATGCCATCACTGCACTACTACCTGGCCCCGAATCCCTGGATGGATACAGCCAATAAGCCTTTGGATTGAAGAGATAAGGCTTAAAGGAGACATTATGGTGGTGGACATCAATTTTATGCTGAGCTGTAAGCGAGAAGAAAGCTAGATAAACTTTTGCTGTTTTCCCAGAAAAACAGAAAGTGAGAACCAGAAGGTGTGTGTTACAAGGATGGAAATTTTAGATCGATATGAACAACTGTCAGTTTGACCCAAGTAGTGATGGACTACCTTGCAAAGGCCTCCTTGGTGGAATCATCTGCCAAGAATGACTCAGAATGATCTCAGTGTGGGGCTGACCATCCCACAGAAGACCTTGCAGGTTACTTTGACTTCACCTGTCTAATCTGTTGTAATTATAAGCAGTCCACACTGAGATTCCAGATGGCTCTGTATCTGAATTTTTTGAGACTGTAATACCAGCAGTACTTTTTTTAACTTGGAAAACGAATTGATTTGATACTTTTATATTATTTAACTAGCTATTATCTGCTTCTTGACTAAAGAAAGCCTCCTAAGGCTGTTTTAGAAAGATGGCCCCAGGGCTACAGTGGTATCAATTGGGGCAGCCAGTGCTGTTACTGAAGCAATGTTAGCATCTTCTGGCCACAGATTTGCCAGTGCAGCCCATTTGGAGAAAAATTTATAGCTTCTTCTTCTTCTTAGTGTAAATGGGAATTCACTTGACTGAGGTAATGTACTATGGGCTTCTGTAATTGTCTCTGTGAGAGATCAGTAGCCACGTGTCGGCAGTATGCCAAAATAAAGTTGTACCTTAAAAAAAAATTAAAAAGTCAAAAGTTTACTTTCCTGCCTATTTTACATTGGACTTTTATTGCAGTTTGATTGAGTTACCCTGCTTGGATGTTGGTAGTACATTTTATTCCTAGAACTACCAATTTACCAGAATCAAAGAAGATTACTTATTTCCATGCCTTGGAATCTTTTGTATGGTGTGTTTTGGAATAGATTGGCTAGAGAGACTAACCATGGCCCTGGGGTTGCCATTGTTCTCATAAAAAAAATTTTTTTTTTGGAGAGGTTTTTGCTATGGGATGTGTGCGCCCGCCAGAAAGACAGAGAGAGACAGAGAGACAGAAAGCGAGAAATCACTCCCTGGGGGGATGGCCACGCCGCAATCCCTTCTCCTCCCTTCTCCTCTCTGGATCTTGGACACGCACACACATGTGCCTGGTGTGAGTTTAAGCCACCGGGTCCAGGACTCGAACCACGGTCGACTACATGGAAGTCCAGCGACATAGCCACTGCGCTAACTGCTGGTCCCATGTTCTCATAAAATTTTGACACAGAATATTTAGAAACCTTGAAAGAATTTGTTTGCTCACTTAACCAGATGAGATATTCATCTTTTCTGCAATGATTTATGAGATAGAAGAGTACTATTTGTAGTTTGATGATTCCATTTTAGTAATATTATGCTAAATATTGGTTAAAGGCTTATAGTGGGGAGAAAGTTTGATTTCATGAGTCTCATATACTATATATTAAGGAAACATATTCTACCAATAAACTGAAGAACATAGCTTCATATCACATAAATACTTATCTTTAAAAAGAATAGCCTCCTTGACCAGTTAGTCTTATGAATAAAAGACTAAACAGAAGTATTATTATGTAGATATTAATTGACATTGACATTCATATTAACTACATGGCATGTGAACAGCACTGTATAATTTATGATCATTAGAGTATTTTTTCTGTAGCTTAATCTGTCCTATCTCACTTAGCCTCTTGTACTGACATGCACACATTTCGGGTTTGCTCCCTAACTCGTTATGCCACCCTGTTACTTATTCAAGATATCAGCCCCTCAGATGAGTATTTCACATTCAGTCATTGGTTCATAGCTAATAACCCCCCTTTAAATTCTGGTAAAAGCATTAGGTGTCTTATTTTCTTAAATTTTATGTTTTATTAGCAAGATAGTTTATTTAGCATTTGCAACATAGTAAATAAGGAAGAAATTTATTTAATGTTCATGGTTTAAGCTAACAGGATTAAAAACTCAGTATGTGTTACAAGCATATGGCCCCTTTTCATGACTAATCACTTGAGATATGTAAATGATGTCACCATAGAAGCAGCAGAAGGAAATATAAAAATATATAATATAATCGTGTTTCAGAGGAAGAATAACCAATTATATTACACGGATCAGCTCTAAAAGAATCAAGAAACTTCTTGCAAATGGCTAAGGATCAAAGCTTTATTTTATATGCTCAAACAAATGCATTCAGAAACCAAAGTCCAGGATTAAGACTGTCATAAGGGATGCAAAATGTGTAGCACAGACACAATCTTTGATGCAAATGTCACAGTTCTAAAAATCGCCTGGTAGCACTGGGCAGCCTTTGAAATTTGGTTCCTATGTCAAGCTTGTCAATATACTACCCATACTGCTAGAGGCTTAAAATCGGTTCTTTCTTGGTTTATTTGGGGTGGGGTTGGGGTGAGGGAATGCAAAATCTGTTGCTCATTCATTATATGTACAAGGCAACGTCTGTTCCCTGCTAATGTTTTGTCTGCATTTCTGCCTGTGTATATGCTAAGTAACCACAGAAATGAACGTTGTGGTTGAAATCTAGTAGCTCCAAGGTGAAAATGGGTAGGTAGGCACATTACTTGGGCCAGCATTCAGCTGGGATGAACTAGTTGTTAAAACATTAAACAAGTTGGTAAATAGCTACAATTGTGATGCCTCCAAGTGCTATCTGCCCTGGCTGCCTTAGCCCCTCCCTTGTAGACTCTCTAGACCTTTCTATAATTCATCAACTAAAGGTATAATGCATGGTGCAGTAGAAGCTTCAAGACCCCGCTGGAGCATTATGTTAAATACTTTGAATATTATCTCTGGATATTAGCAAACTTTCCAGAAATCTGGCTTAAAAGAATGGGGGACCAGCAGTTAGTGTAATGGCTATGTCGCTGGACTCCCACGTAGTCGACTGCAGTTCGAGTCCTGGACTCGACGGCTTAAAATTCATGCCGGGCGCGTGTGTATGCGTGCCCAAGATCCCGAGAGGAGAATGGAGGAGAAGGGATTGCGGCGTGGCCACCCCCCCCGGGGGGGGTGATTTCTTGCTTTCTGTCTCTCTGTCTCTCTCTGTCTGGCTGGCAAGTACACTCCCCCTATAGCAAAAACCTCTAAAATAAAAAAAAAAAAGAGTGAGATGTTTCTATTCCTCAATAGCATTATCCAGCCAGGGTCCTACCTAGAAAGAGATGGCACACTGAAATTAAGATAATCTGATCAGAGTCTTGTATAATGGAATTTTACAAGGATGTGGGTGGGTGTGTATGGGCCAAGGTAGAGGGAGCCATAGCATAGTGCAGTAACTTAGGGTTGGGAAAATTGTCCTCTCCCTGGGCCCAAGTGGATGGAGGAGGGCTGGCTGTAATAGAGAAGGCTGATTTTGAGAGAGGTGCTCTAAGTCAAGGACAGTCAACCTGCAGCAACTCTGAAGGCAGTGATCCCAATTAAGTATCCACAACTCACAGATGAGCCTAGCTTCTTTAAGTTCCCTCACTGGTAGAGAGCAGTGGGAAGTCAGGAAGCATAAGAACCCACTGACATAGTCTACAGGTTGTATTTCTTGGGCAGTGGTCAGAGTTGAAGGTGGAGAATGGATTTGGAAGGGCCAAGAGAAGACACTCAGCCCACTATCTAATGGTTGTTCTTATAAGTAATTATTCAAAATAGTTTGTTTCCCACATAATGTTCTCTACAGTTCACAAGGAGGAAATATTTAAGACTTGTTTCTTTGAAAGTATTACACTGGGGGCCACAGGAAACTTGGTGATTAAGGTACTGAATCCCAATCTCTGACTGCACAGTTCAAGTCCCAGATCTAGCAGGTTGAAAAACATGCTGGGTGCATGTGCATGAGTGCCCAAAATCCTGAGGGGAGAATGAAGGAGAAGGGATTGCAGCATGGCCACACACACACACACACACACACACGGAGGTGATTTCTCATTTTCCTTCTCTCTCTCTCTCTCTCTCTCTCTCTCCAGTGAGCCCATGCACACTGTGGCAAAAAATCTAAAACAAAATAGAGTATCATATTGGATTAGAAAATCTATCACTTTTTAATTTTTTAAACTAACTTCATTCTCTATGTTATGCTTAATATCAAACCAAAACCATCTCTCAAATTGATTTTTCACAATCAGATTTACACAAAGTTTCCATATTACAATGATAAAAAAATAGATGTGCACTTGTTCAACAGAGATATCTAAAAATAAAATGACAGAAACTCTGACAGATGTAATTACTCCTGAGGTAGGGCAATGTAGTAATTTATTCTCAGTAAGATTTAGTTGACTTCTGTGATGCTTTAAGTGTGAAAATACATCCCTGTGGATAAAAACATACTGTCTATCTTAGAGAGGTTACAATTATTTCTGACCAAACTGACTCATGTTTCTTTTTCTTATAAGAACAGATGCTTACTATCTACATATTAAAAGAGGAAGAGAAAAATTATAAGCCCAAGAGAAACTGTGCTTCTTTCTTGCCTTTGTTCTTACCCAGCCCACCTTTAAAATGGTGAGCATACAGTAGTCTTCCTAGTTTCCTGTTGCTGCACACATTCCCTTTGGCACCCTCAGATTTTGAGAGAGCATGAGGTAGTGGAGCACATAGAAGGCTAGGCAACAATGGGAGAAATGGCTTCCAAGATGTGGGACAGCAAATACACTATAGCCCTGGTGACATTGTTGTCATGGGGATGTTGCCAATGCCTTAATCTATGCGGGACCCCTGGCCACACTAGGAGTAACCCACAGCTGGTGACAAAAAAAAACTGAGTTCTAGATTCCAATTAGACAAATCACTTCTTTAAGATGGGGATGACCTCTATCTTCAGAGGACTTTTGTAAGGACTATGCTCTGGTGGCCAGTCCTGGCTGGAGGATCCACTTTCCTTTTAGCAAAGGTCCTAAATAGGCATTTAAACTCCTTTGTCATCTACAGGTTTTGCACTTGTGGTCAGGTTGGCCCTCCTTAGCACTGTACTAAGGAATTTATGATGTCCTCATCTAAGAATAAAATCTATTGCAAAGGCATGGGGAACAGTTTTGTATTTTGAGAAGTGTTCCATCCAAACAGAAGAGGAAAAGAAATACGTTTTTAAATTCTCTGACCATCAAGGGTTTTTTTCTTTTAATTATGTGCTTTGAGTGGCTACCAAGAAAGTTGGATAATGGAAAAATTACAGGTAATTTAAGTTTCCAACCTTTATCAAGAGCCTACTGAGTGCCCAGCACTGTGCCAAGTATCAAAACAATGATAGAATTTGACATCTACTTTGGCCTCAAGAAGGTCATGGCCTGATAAGAGAGCACATTTAGACTTAGGAGCACAAAGGGTACAGAGTAGCGAGTATTTAGCTGTTAGAGGGAGAGTAAAAACTGAAGTCTCTTCAGAAAAGATGACACATGGGGGTCAGCAGGTGACATGGTGGTTGAGGTGCTGGATTTTCACAAGGTGGACCACAGTTCAAGTCCTGGACCCAGATACTTGAAAATCACACTAGATACATGTGCATGCATGCCCAAAATCCTGAGGAGAATGAAGGAAAAAGGATTGTGGCATAGCCATTCCCCCGAGGAGTGATTTTTCACTTTCCCTCTCTTTGTCTCTCTTCAACAAGCTCACAGAAAAAAACAAACAAACAAACAAACAAACAAAAAAGGTGATATCTGAGCTGGACCTTGTAGGATAAATTCTAAGCAGAGGAGACAACCTAGGCAATGGCATGGGGTAACAGCTCAGTGAGTCTGGGGAAGGCATGGGAAGGCTTAGTCTGGAGCAGTGACTGTCATGAAATGCCTAATGCTAGGAGCTTGGACTTTATCCAGTATGCAATGGGTAGCTGTTGTGGACCTTAAACCAGGCAGGAACATAGTTAGTATGACATTTTAGAATGATTAGCCTTATAGGAACATGGAATGAATAACGTTCCTGTTCCAGACATTTGTGTTAGTCCTTTGCTTTCACCAAATAGCTTTCTAATTTGCTTCAACTTAAATTAACAATGAAATTAATTCTGTATCAAGCAGGAGGTGGGAACCATATCACTTTAAAAAAATTATTTTAAATTTATTTTATTTCTTCCATAAGAGAGAATGTATACACGAGAGAGAGACAGAGAGGCACCCCTGACAGAATCTCATCATTTCATGGTCCTTTTCAGCAGCCTTCTAACCAGTCAGAATCTTGTGCACTCATACCTGATATGTTTCAGGTCCACTCAGAATTCAAACCTTTAGGCAGCTGTTTGACTTCCAGAACTGCAGATCAATAGCCCAATGCTGGGAACCAGCAGTTAGCATAATGGCTATGTTGCTGGACTCCCACATAGTCGACCCCGGTTCGAGTCCCGGACCCGGTGGCTTAAAACTCACGCCAGGTGCATGTGCGTGGGTGCCCAAGATCCCGAGAGGAGAAGGGAGGAGAAGGGATTGCGGCGTGACCATCCCCCCTGGGGGGTGATTTCTCGCTTTCTGTCTCTATGTCTCTCTCTCTGTCTGTCTGGTGAGTGCATGCGCCCTATAGCGAAAAACCTCTCCAAAAAAAAAAAAAAAGCCCAATGCAAGGGGAAAATTTAACATAAGAATTGTTAACTTAGGGTAAGCCTGCAGCATAAATGATTAGGACAGCCGGATCCCACATAGCCAAATGTGCAGTTAAAGCCCTAAACCTGGTGGCTTGGAAGACATGCTGAACACGTGTGCTTGTGTGCCCAATATTCCAGCAGGAAAATGAAGACGAGACTACAGTATGGCCAGCCTCTCCCACTTTCTCTCTTTCTCTTTGTCTCTCTCTCTCTCTGTCTCTCCAGTCAGGGCACACACCCATAGCAAAACTTAAAAAAGAAAAAAAATAATTGTTAACTAAGTGAAGAACTGAAAAGATGACTACATTAAGGTATTATGGTCGTTTTAATCCATTTTTACATTGCTAACACATTCTTGAGAATGCATACTTTATAAAAAATAGAAGTTTATTTGCAAAATTCACAATTCTGGTGACTGGAAAGTCCAAAAACATCACATGGTGCATGTTGGAAGGTGGGATCTTTAGCAGTGTGGTGTGATCTTTATCTACGAACTTCTCTCTGTCATTCTGGTCCTGTTCCTTCTGCTTATAAATCCACCAGAACTCAGTTTTAGAGGCCCCACCCTGTTGACCTTATCACACTGAAAGGCCCCACTCTGGGATACCATGAAGGATTAAGTTTTCATTTCATACCTTTACAACACAGCCATGTCCCAACACAAGAATTCGGGAACAATATCTGAACTATAGCAACAGTATAGTAATTGAAGAAACAGCTACGAACTGGAGGGCTAGAGGAACATAGGAAGAGGTCAAATTATTAAAACTTAAAAGCTTTTGGGGACGGTGTTTGATACTACGAAACTTGTTTCTGTAAACTAGAATCAACTGCTGCTCCTGGAATGAACTGCCACTGCAAGGGTGGAGAAGTGAGGCTGGGGAGGTGCTGACAAGTTGGAAGAGACCAGAAAGGAAACAGGAAAAATCAGCTCCTGTCAGCCTTCTCCTTGCTCTGCTTGTCTAGCACTTCTTGGCTGAGCTTACTAGGGAGCAGGCAGGCCGGAGTCCCAACCCAGAGCCACAAACCAGAGTGTAGAAGTTCGGAACAGATTTTTATCATTTTCATTATAGTTTAGCAACTAGTACAGTTGCCATTACCAGAGTGGGTATCAATTATAAAAAAAAAAAAAAAAAAAAAAAAAAAAAGGCACAGATATCCTGGAAGCCAAAAAATGTCCTAAACTATTAGGAGATAATTTGTCACCTTCTAGACTTATTTTCATGGCTCTCTTTGTGCACTACTTGCTGTCTTTGTAACCTCTAATTCTCATTCTCTTTAAAGTCTTGGGAATTTTTGCTTAAGATTTATTGACATCCGGGACCAGCAGATGGCGTAACGATTATGTTGCTGGACTCCCACATAGCTGACCATGGTTTTGAGTCCCAGATCTAGCAGCTTACAACTCTCGCCAGGTGCATGTGCGTGCATTCCCAAGATCCCGAGAGGAGAGTGGAGGAAAAGAGACTGTGGCATGGCCATCACCCATGAGGGGTGATTTCTTGCATGTCAAAAGGTAGGTAGTATCTGGCCAGTGAAGAGGACTTCTCCCACTCAATGTTCGAGTTTCCCAACTATGAGATGACTCCACATGCACTACCATCTGAGGCCACCTGTCCACCTGCCTGGGGGAGGGGTGCCCTCTTGGGCCCCACTGAGCATCCCGGTGCCCTCTGCCCACAGGCATGCTGCCCCACAAGACCAAGCGTGGCCAGGCTGTTCTGGACCGCCTCAAGGTGTTCGATGGGATCCCGCCACCCTATGATAAGAAAAAGCGGGTGGTGGTGCCTGCTGCTCTCAAGGTTGTGCGGCTGAAGCCTGCAAGGAAGTTTGCCTACCTGGGGCGCCTGGCTCATGAGGTCGGCTGGAAGTACCAAGCAGTGACGGCAACCCTGGAGGAGAAGAGGAAGGAGAAAGCCAAGATACACTACCGGAAGAAGACACAGCTCATGAGGCTACGAAAACAGGCCGAAAAGAATGTGGAAAAGAAAATTGGCAAATACACAGAGGTCCTCAAGACCCATGGACTCCTGGTCTGAGCCCAATAAAGACTGTTTATGCCTCATGCTTGGCCTGGACTGCCCTTCCTCCATTGCCTGGGATGTGGGGGCTGTCTAAGGTGCCCTGGGGGCAGCCTGGGACTTAGAAAGTTAGGGACAGAGAAAATGGCCTTAGTCACAGTTTGTCTGTGGGTTAAATAGCTCTAAGAGGTGACCCAGTGGCCTGCGTTCCTGCGAGAGTTCTGGAGAATTGACGGGGCAGTGAGCTGGACACTGGCAGGGAACCCACCAGTGTGAGTGGGGCCTTTGGCCAGGCGTCCAGGGCAGACCTGTGCTGTGAGGACGTGCCTGGGGTGGGTGGAAGGTGTACAGCTGGGTGACAGGAGTTGCCTTCAGTCCTTCCTGTATGTTGTGATGAGAAACAATAAATTATTTTTAAAGGGAAAAAAAAAAGGTAGGTAGTATCAAGGATGTCGAAAGGTGGGCAGTATCATCTTGGCCCTTTAACCTCATGCCTATCTTCTCACTCATCTTGAATTTTCTGAGTCATATATGTCATTGATAGAAAAATCTTGGTTCCTTTAGTTATTTTTACTTCATTAATTTTCCTACAAGTTCCTTGCTTAGAACCTTGCTTTTTGTAAGCATTTGTACATGTTTATGGAATTTAAGAGTCTGAATCATGTGGATTAGTCATTTGACTATGTACTGCTTGTGTTTTTCTGAAGTTGACTTCTATAAGTCTTACCTTACTCACTAGATGATGGTCTCTTTTTTTTTAGAATTATTTCTTTAATTTTATTTATTATTGTTATTATTTTAATTTGCTATAGGGTATATGTACTCATGAGAGAAAGAGAGAAAGGGAGAAAAAGAAAGAGAGAGAGAGAGAGAAAGTGAGAAAGCAAGCAGTCAGGTCTGGGACTCAAACTGTGGTCAACCATGTGGAGTCCAGCACTTTAGCCACCATGCCACCTGCTGGCCTGATGGTGGTCTTCTTGAAGGCAGGTCTGTGTGTAGAAAAGCATGGACTTAGAGTCAACAGAATTAAGTGCAAATCCAAGCTCTGACATTTGGTAGTAAATAAATTAAGCAAATGACTTAATCACTAAATCTTAGTTCTTCACTTGCAAAATAATAGACAATATCTATTTTTACTAGATTATGATGGTGAAGTGAAATGATATTATAACACAGAAATCTTATACTTAATAAGAATTTAATAACTAACTAAATCATCTCCCCTTATTTTATATCTCTTTTAACATATCTTATGCTAAGAATGCAGTAATATTGATGACTTGACTTACCAAAATTGAAAAGTGAGGGAGTCAAGGAGAAAGAAAAAGAAGCAAAACATTTAAGGGACACAAAAATGGAAAATTACCTGTTAATGATATATGTATGGTAATATCTTTGACTGGACTAATAAACAGTATATTCATGCTGGGAAAATTCATTTTATATGCTGTACTGAGATACAGTGATTTAATGTATTAAAAAATATAAGAAAAAAAGAAAAGTTATGGAATTCTTGTAGGAGATACATTAAAATATTTGTATAAATATCACTCCAGGTACCTAACCTAGAGCTCTGGGTATACCAATAACAATCCTATAGATATGGAGAGATTGAGAGAGAAAGACTGGAAGTTATTTCTAGAGAGGAAGGTCATCTTCAGTGTGTGTAGACATGAGCTGCCGGATATTTTATCAGAACAATAGCTGTTCATTGTGTTAGTTTTCAAAGCTGGCACCAGCAAGCTAGTGTTCCGGTGTTATTCCCGCACAAACAAATCTCAGGCAAAATTTCCATGACCCAGTAGATTGGTGTAAACAACTCATTGCAAGAGCTTTTTACATGTATCTCCATGCCATTCGTAATTTATTCAAATGCTCAATCTTTTTAGAGTCTTATAAGCACAAAAATTCTCATTGACCCTTACTCTCAGGATTGTTTTTTGCAGAATACACATGATAAATAGCTCAGTTCCTTCCACCATCGCTGCAAATGGGAGACAGACATCAGATAACACAGACTGACGAAAGTCCTTAAAGGTACTGAGGCATAATAGGCTGGCAGGGGCTTGCAGGCTGCCAGAGGTCTGACTCCTGGGCCAAAGGATAATGACAGGCTTTTTATTTTTAAGTAGCAGTTAGCATTTGATAGCACTTAATATTTGCAGTGACCTTTACAGCTATTGTTAATAGTTTTTCCTCCCAGCGGCTCTTTGAACTAAATGACACAACTATTTTTTACTCAACGCCCCCAACGCCTTTGCCTCACAGTCCAATCACAGGACTGGTGCAGTTCTCAGGCACCTTGTGCTGATATTCACTTAGATGTAAGCTATGTTTCCTCATGAGCAATGACCTCAGTGATAATATTTTCTAGTCAAAGCAGTATTACATATAGTACATTTTAATATATTCAGTGCACGTCAGAACATGTCACTTCTCTGTTAAAACCCTGCAGTGGTTCCCCACCTCATTCAGCCTAAAAGCCAAGTCTTTACAATGACCTGAAAGACTCCTGACAGCCCTCCCTCACTGGACCTCACCCCCTACAGTTCAGCCCCTCCTAACCCTGCCCTCCTCACTGGCTCCAGCCACACAGGCGTTTTGTCTGGCACTCTCACACTGTATGTTTCCTTTGCCTGAAATGTTCTTCCCTCCGATTTGGCTCCCTCCTTCACCTCGTTCAGGTCTTTGCTTAGATGTCACCTTCTCAATGAGGTCTCCCCATCCAGTCTAATTCCACACTGCAGCTGTGATCAAGTACTTGCAACCTCCTAATATGCTGTATCACTTATTCAGCTATTCAGTTTGCTTTTATTTTCTCTGCCCCCACAAGACTGTAAAATCCACAAAGGCAGGGAGCTTGGTCTGTTTAGTTTACTGCTATATCCCAAGCACCTAGGACAATACACGTAGAAGATATGTAGTGCATATTTGTTGAATAAACAAATACTACTCCTCTAAAGGTTGTAGTCATGAAATTTGACCTGAAGACTTAGAATACATCTTCATACGTGGTTTGTATTGCTTAGCAGTAGTTCCTAAGTTTGTTTAATTTGCTATAGGGTATATGTACTCATGAGAGAAAGAGAAAGGGAGAAAAAGAAAGAGAGAGAGAGAGAGAAAGTGAGAAAGCAAGCAGTCAGGTCTGGGACTCAAACTGTGGTCAACCATGTGGAGTCCAGCACTTTAGCCACCATGCCACCTGCTGGCCTGATGGTGGTCTTCTTGAAGGCAGGTCTGTGTGTAGAAAAGCATGGACTTAGAGTCAACAGAATTAAGTGCAAATCCAAGCTCTGACATTTGGTAGTAAATAAATTAAGCAAATGACTTAATCACTAAATCTTAGTTCTTCACTTGCAAAATAATAGACAATATCTATTTTTACTAGATTATGATGGTGAAGTGAAATGATATTATAACACAGAAATCTTATACTTAATAAGAATTTAATAACTAACTAAATCATCTCCCCTTATTTTATATCTCTTTTAACATATCTTATGCTAAGAATGCAGTAATATTGATGACTTGACTTACCAAAATTGAAAAGTGAGGGAGTCAAGGAGAAAGAAAAAGAAGCAAAACATTTAAGGGACACAAAAATGGAAAATTACCTGTTAATGATATATGTATGGTAATATCTTTGACTGGACTAATAAACAGTATATTCATGCTGGGAAAATTCATTTTATATGCTGTACTGAGATACAGTGATTTAATGTATTAAAAAATATAAGAAAAAAAGAAAAGTTATGGAATTCTTGTAGGAGATACATTAAAATATTTGTATAAATATCACTCTTCCCCAGGTACCTAGAGCTCTGGGTATACCAATAACAATCCTATAGATATGGAGAGATTGAGAGAGAAAGACTGGAAGTTATTTCTAGAGAGGAAGGTCATCTTCAGTGTGTGTAGACATGAGCTGCCGGATATTTTATCAGAACAATAGCTGTTCATTGTGTTAGTTTTCAAAGCTGGCACCAGCAAGCTAGTGTTCCGGTGTTATTCCCGCACAAACAAATCTCAGGCAAAATTTCCATGACCCAGTAGATTGGTGTAAACAACTCATTGCAAGAGCTTTTTACATGTATCTCCATGCCATTCGTAATTTATTCAAATGCTCAATCTTTTTAGAGTCTTATAAGCACAAAAATTCTCATTGACCCTTACTCTCAGGATTGTTTTTTGCAGAATACACATGATAAATAGCTCAGTTCCTTCCACCATCGCTGCAAATGGGAGACAGACATCAGATAACACAGACTGACGAAAGTCCTTAAAGGTACTGAGGCATAATAGGCTGGCAGGGGCTTGCAGGCTGCCAGAGGTCTGACTCCTGGGCCAAAGGATAATGACAGGCTTTTTATTTTTAAGTAGCAGTTAGCATTTGATAGCACTTAATATTTGCAGTGACCTTTACAGCTATTGTTAATAGTTTTTCCTCCCAGCGGCTCTTTGAACTAAATGACACAACTATTTTTTACTCAACGCCCCCAACGCCTTTGCCTCACAGTCCAATCACAGGACTGGTGCAGTTCTCAGGCACCTTGTGCTGATATTCACTTAGATGTAAGCTATGTTTCCTCATGAGCAATGACCTCAGTGATAATATTTTCTAGTCAAAGCAGTATTACATATAGTACATTTTAATATATTCAGTGCACGTCAGAACATGTCACTTCTCTGTTAAAACCCTGCAGTGGTTCCCCACCTCATTCAGCCTAAAAGCCAAGTCTTTACAATGACCTGAAAGACTCCTGACAGCCCTCCCTCACTGGACCTCACCCCCTACAGTTCAGCCCCTCCTAACCCTGCCCTCCTCACTGGCTCCAGCCACACAGGCGTTTTGTCTGGCACTCTCACACTGTATGTTTCCTTTGCCTGAAATGTTCTTCCCTCCGATTTGGCTCCCTCCTTCACCTCGTTCAGGTCTTTGCTTAGATGTCACCTTCTCAATGAGGTCTCCCCATCCAGTCTAATTCCACACTGCAGCTGTGATCAAGTACTTGCAACCTCCTAATATGCTGTATCACTTATTCAGCTATTCAGTTTGCTTTTATTTTCTCTGCCCCCACAAGACTGTAAAATCCACAAAGGCAGGGAGCTTGGTCTGTTTAGTTTACTGCTATATCCCAAGCACCTAGGACAATACACGTAGAAGATATGTAGTGCATATTTGTTGAATAAACAAATACTACTCCTCTAAAGGTTGTAGTCATGAAATTTGACCTGAAGACTTAGAATACATCTTCATACGTGGTTTGTATTGCTTAGCAGTAGTTCCTAAGTTTGTTTTCCACCCATAACAAATAATTCTGTACAACTAAATGAAGCACACAAACACTTAGGGTTGGAAGAAAGTCTAAAATCTCAGTGTTACAGCACGGAAAAGAACTTTAGAGGTGTTCTAGTCCAACCACCCATGTATTTTATTTTATTCTGTATTTTTTCTGTATTCATGATGGAGTGTGTGCACACACATGTGAGAGAGAGATGAGCACTCTCCACAGTGTCCAGTTGACACAGGAAAAAAGGGGGGCACAGGGGTGATTGGGCCTGTGTTGCAGTGAGACATGGGTTCTTGTCCCACACTCAGGAAGAATTAGTTGCAGAAACAGAAGAGTAGGTATAGCAAAGTGGAGAGTTTATTAAAGGAGAGGAAAGGAAAAACAGAGCTCTCAGGAAGGGGGGGGGGTGTCCCAGAAAATGAGTTGCCAAGGAAAAACTGTGGCAAGAGGTTTTTATTTGGGTCAGGAAGGGCTTGTCCGTTCTTGTTCTAGGTGGGTCTTGTGCATGCATTCCCCTCCTGGTGGGGAGGGGCGCCTGCTGGATGTATCTAGTTATCCTCCTAATTTTGGAGTGGGTACAAAAGTCAGGAGCTTTTTTTGTCTAGAAGTTTTGCATCATGAAAACCCTTATGTTATCCTCTTCCTGGAAAGTGGTGGGGCCTGGAAAATGCTTTTGTTTTAGACCTAGGCCAATCACTGATCCACTGCTGCAAGAGGTCTCTCAAGGAGCAAGCAGCAGAGTTGATTTGTCTTCATCTCAGAACTTAGCCATTTTGTGATTCTATTTTGGGCCCATACCCTAACTATATTTTTAGAGTCCCTGTTGCCTACCTCACAGTCATGCCATATTCTCCTTCATCCAGTCCTGGAGCCCATAGGATGCTGTGTGTACTTCATGTGTTTCAGGTGAACTAGGCACGAGATTCAAACTACAGTTGCCATTTAAGATCTGGCTCCTCTTGAGCTGTGGATTACCACTGCATTTTGAGCTGGCCCCACCTATCTACTTTAACCCCATCAGCTGCATCATCACGTGGCATTGCATCTCCCTTTCCATCTTTGTAGAGAGGGGGAAGGGTGCAAAAGTTAAAAGAATAGGCTATTATGTAAATATGTACTGTATGACCTTGAATAAGACATTGAAGCCTCTTTTCAGCCTCAGTATCCTCATCTATAAAATGGCGATTAAAACAGTCCCTACTTTGGGGCTGGCAGGTGGTTAAGGGCACTGGACTCTCACATGACCGATCCCTGTTTGAGCCCCAAACCTGGCGGCTTGCTTTTTCACTTTCTCTCTCTCTCTTCCTCACTCTCTCTCTCTTTATCACTCTGTCCCTCTCTGGTCAGATAAAAATATAAATAAGTAAGTAAGTAAGCTAAATTAAAAAAAGAAAGTCCCTGCCTCATAGGGACTTCTCATAGGTTTTCTCACCAATGATTTTTTTCATCTTGGTAAAATACACATAACATAAAATTTACTATATTAACTAATTTTAAGTTGAGTGATATTAAATAGTGTGCAACCATTTTCACTATCTCCACAACTCTCTTCATCTTGTAAAACTGAAACTCTTACCCATTAAACAATAAATACCCATTCATACCTCCTCTCAGCCCCTGGCAACCACCATTCTACTTCCTCTACTTCCTGTCTATGACCTTGTCTGCTCTAAGTACCTCATATGAGTAGAATTACACAATCTTTTTGTGACTGACATAAGTAGAATCACACAATCTTTTTGTGACTGACTTATTTCACTTAACCATGTAGCCACTTATTTCACTTAGGTTATCTATTTGGTAGCATATGTCAAATTTTTCTTCCTTTTTATGGTTGTATACTATTCCATAGATAGATAGATAGATAGATAGATAGATAGATAGATACACACACATGTGACCACGTCTTGTTTACTCATTTAACGATCCATGACACTTAGTTGCTTGTACATTCATAGAGTTTTGGTATGATTAATGTTTTGTAGGATGGAAACTGCTGTCTGTGAGCTCAAAGATCCCAGGCTGACTCCAGAAACCTGAACAGAAATTTGATTATCTAAGGCTTCACCAATCAAGAATGTCCCACTAGATATCTTATCATGCCCTTGAACCAATCAATCACTGAACTGATCATGTGCCTGGAACCTCTGTCCCTAATTTTGCCCTCAAAAATGCATGTGGGGAACATCTCGGGTGACCAGGTCTTTTCAGCATGTGCCACCTACTCTCCTTGCTTTGCACTTTGCAATAAAGCTTTACTTTCCTTGATCACACCATATGCCTATGGTTTGGTTTCATAGCACTCAGGCGAGCGAAGCTGATTTGAGATCAGTAACAGTAGTAAGCACCAAATTAATAGCCGATAATATTATTATTATCAATTCTGGTTTTTAGAAAGTCCTTAACATTGAATTTAATTCTTATTAAATGTGTACAACTGATATAACCTACTTTAACAGGTTGAGGAAAACAAAATATAAATAATAGATATATCTTTGTTCCCTTATTAGTTGCCAGAAGACTTTTCTGCTCACATTAGCAAGAAATCCAATATATCCCTCCAGGACTTTATCACCTCCCATCTCTTTTAAACATCCAAGATTGCAAGGAATACCCTGATCTTAATTCATTCCAAAAGGGCCAGGCCCAGTTCCAAATGCAAGCAGAGGTAGAAAACTGGAATCTTAATAATCTGCCAGTATTGCCACTTCTCATCACAGGGTAATATTGAAAAAGGTTAGAAGGGACCAGCAGTTAGCGTAATGGCTATGTCGCTGGACTCCCACGTAGTTGACCGTGGTTCACGTCCTGGACCCGGTGGCTTAAAACTCACGCGGGGCACTGTGCGTGCGTGCCCAAGATCCCGAGAGGAGAATGGAGGAGAAGGGATTGTGGCCATCTCCCCTGGGGGGTGATTTCTCGCTTTCTGTCTCTTTGTCTCTCTCTGTCTGGTGAGCGCACGCGCCCTATAGCGGAAAAACCTCTCAAAAAATAAAAATAAAAATAAAGAAAGAAAGAAAAAGTTTCTACCCAGACCAGCAGCCACTTTCCCATTGCTGCAAGGGTTCTCTTTTTGACCTAGGTCCTCTGCATAGTCCTGAGAGCTTGGACTCTAAGATTGTAGCTCTTTTAGTTTACAGTGTCATTACTCTCAAATCACACCCACATTTAGAGAGGTTCTAGAATTACTTAATTTTATTCAACATTGTGTGTGTATATATGTTTATCATATATATTATATTTATGAAATGATGAATAAAATTAAATAAAAGAATGAAATAATAAAGATATATATGTGTGTATATATGTATGTGTGTGTGTGTATATATATATATATATATATATATATGTATGTATTTGACCAGAGAAAGAGGGAAAGTGAGAAAGCAAGCTGCCAGGTCTGGGATCAAATCACTGTCAGCCATGTGGGAGTCCAATGCCTTAACCACCATGCCACCTACTGGCCTGAGTGGTCTGTCTTAATCTATCAGGGAGATTCTAATAGTTTCTCCTCTCAGAAAGGTCTTTGAACTCATGCCTGGAACTTCCATCTCTCATCAGATGCCTGCTCTCCATAACAAGAACAAGTTTTTCAGGCCACACATAGCTCTATCAGGCTTTCCCTTCCAGGGCAACAGCCTACACATCTTATAGTATAAGTAGGCATAGCCACTCAATGACTCTTCCTTGAATGAGGAAGACCTGTGTCCACTTAGGCAAGAAATCAACAGTTTTACTCAGCTAACTAAATTCAGGTAGTATCCTACCAGATGTCTATTTTTTTTTTTTTTGAGAGGTTTTTCTGCTATAGGGCACGTGCACTCGCCAGAAAGACAGAAAGACAGAGAGAAACAGAAAATGAGAAATCACCCCCTCCCCCAGGGGGGGATGGCCATGCTGCCATCCCTTCTCCTCCATTCTCCTCTCGGGATCTTGGGCACGCACACACTCGCCCGGCATGAGTTTAAGCCACCAGGTCCGGGACTCAAACTGCAGTCGACTACATGGGAGTTCAGTGACATAGCCATTACGCTAACTGCTGGTCACCCTACCAGATGTCTTTTAAACTTAGGTTCACGAGTCTGGTTCTACTTCTTGAAGTCAATAAGAGCCTCTTCATCTTTCCTAAGACAGACCTCTGCTGAAAACCTACATAGGGTTCTCAGATTACTTTCTTCCCCACTGGGTCCCTCACTAATTACTGGGTGATCATAGTCATGTTTTTAACAGTATAGCTGTTTTGTTTTGTTTTGAGAGAGAGACTTTTGCTATCGGGTGTATGTGCTCACCTGAGAGGCAGAGACAGAGGGAAAGTGAGACATCACCACCACCCCCAGCAGGGCTGGCCATGCCACAATCCTTTCTCCTCTATTCTCCTTTTGGGATTTTGGGCATGCACTCACATGTGTGCCTGTTGTGAGTTTTTTTGTTTTGTTTTGCTTGGTTTCTTTGAAAGATTTTTGCTATAGGCATGTGTACTTGATAGAGAGAGACACAGAAAGTGAGAAATCACCCCCTAGCTGAGATGGTCATGCTGCAGTCCTTCTCCTCTAGTCTTTTCTTGGGATTTTGGGCATGCACCACATGTGTCTGGCGTGAGTTTCAAGCTTCCAGGTCTGGAACTCTAACCATGTTTGGCCATGTGGGAGTCCAGGGAAGTAACCATTACTCCATCCGCTGGTCCCAGTAATAACTGGCCTTATTGAATTTTGTGTATGTGTAGCACTGTGCTGTGTTCTAATATTAACTAATTTAATCTCTAATCCCATTTTACGAAAAGACCCATCTTTTGTAGATGAGGACTCAACTGATGGAAAATCCAAACTGTAAGATACTGAAGGAGGTTTATTCCAAGTCAATGTGAGGCCACTGTCTGAGGAAATGTAATCTCAAGAAACTTGAGAAAAAATCTTTCCACATGGCAAGAAGTCCAATATCTCTCTTAAGGACCTGTCGGTCAAAACAGATCTTTCTAGTTTTCAAGAAAATGGACATTATAATCAAAGTTGTAAATAAATACAGGAAAGTTATCCTTTGGTTTCTCCTGAGGAAGCAGAATATCTTGGAACAGAGGTTTACAGGTCATGGGTAGATTTAGAGATTCTTTAGTTTGATATTGACTAAAAGGGCAAGGGTTTGTTTAAAACTTGAAGTAAACAGAAAGAAAGGTTTAAGCTTAACCTTCACATAGATAAGGAAGTTTACTAATCATGTGATGTAATGTTATGCCAGAGTCAGAATATGAGAAGTAAGCCATAATGACTGAGGCAGGACGACCTGCTTAGTAAGACTGATGGCATATAGGCTGGCATGGCTCTCCCCAGACCCCTTATGAAGGAATTTTAGAGCTAAGAAGAAAGAATTCAGCCTTCAGAGCTTGGACCTGGGAAGACTTGAGAAGGCATAGTAGTATGGCTGCTAGGATTTTAACCCAGGCTTTCTGGCTCCAGAGCTCATAAAGAGATAATACTGTTTTCCTAATTCAGTTTAATAGAACAGAGAATTGTAGTTCTCTCAGGATGTTATGGTAAGGATTAGATACAATAAATGATGAAAAAGTGATTAACACTGGCCCTGTAAGTGCTCAACAATTGATCATTCAATTGCTACCATTCAAATGCACATTCTTGTATCTTAACTATTTGCTTTCTTCTTATTATTTATTTGGGTTTTTTTTTGAGAGATTTTTGCTATAGGGCACGTGCGCTCGCCAGACAGACAGAGAGAGACAGAGAGACAGAAAGCGAGAAATCACCCCCCAGGGGGGATGGCCACGCCGCAATCCCTTCTCTTCCGTTCTCCTCTCAGGATCTTGGGCACGCACGCACACGCGCCCAGCGTGAGTTTAAGCCACCAGGTCTGGGACTCGAATCACGGTCAACTACGTGGGAGTCCAGCGACATAGCCATTACGCTAACTGCTGGTCCTTTGCTTTCTTATTTACATGTTAAAAATGTCAGCACAGTTAGTGCTCAGTGGGTGATAACTACTATTATTACATTATGTGTTGTGTTAGTTTTAATTGCCAGAAAGTGTATTCACTTGCCAGAGAGAGAGAGAGGAAACACCCTCAATGGGGTGTGGTCACGCTGCATCCCCTTCTCCTCCTTTTCTCCATCTTGCTGGGATTTGGGGCATGAAAACATGCCAGGCATGCATGTTTTTTAAGCCACCTGGGCTGGGATTTCAACCATGATTGGCCATGTGGTATCCAACTCCCTTAACCACTAGGCTAAAGGGCTAGCCCCCAGTTTGTGGTTTGAAGTCACTTCTCAATCCTGACTGTTCTCTAGTTCAGTTAGCTGTTACTTTGTGGTGTCCAGAATCATACATGCTATGACCAGCTAAACTCCAGTAAAGCAGAATGGAAGGAGATGGTCACTTCACTCCCACAGGGCACTGTGTCCTATTACTTGCAGTTTGAGGAGGCATGACTTTTTTTAACTGGCCATGTACACTGTCAACAGATACTGAAATTGCTGTCAGTCAAAAATCTTCGGCATTTCTTTACCTACGCTATTGCCAGTGCACACCTCACTCAGCCTGTCCTTGATTTTTACTTTTGCAAACATGTCCTCATTTTCCTCCTGATTACTTAGGAAACTTTGAGAAATGCAGGAAGGCACAAATAAGGAAATTAAAGTCATTGTTTAGCATGATCCAGAGATAAACCACTGTTAATATTTGCCTATCTGTTCTTGTAATATTTGTGTGCTTCTGTTTTCTAAAATTAGGATCATACTAGTTAAAATATATTCTGCTACTTTTCATCATTTTCTCCCAAGCTACATCACTACCATATCGTGTGGTTGTTTTTTTTGTTTGTTTTTTGTTTTTGAGAGATTTTTGCGATAGGGTGTGTGCACTTGCCAGGCAGACAGAGAGATAGAAAGTGAGAAATCACCCCCCAGGGGGGATGACCACACCACAACCCCTTCTCCTCCATTCTCCTCTCGGGATCTTGGGCACGCACACACACGCGCCTGGCGTGAGTTTTAAGCCACCGGGTCCGGGACACGAACTGCGGTCGACTACGTGGGAGTCCAGCGACATAGCCATTACGCTAACTGCTCGCTGGTCCCACTACCATATCATTCTTAAATGATCACAAAACTATTAAACTACTGTCTCCTAAAATTAGTTTCCTTGCTTTCCTTCTTACCCTCTACAGTCTATTCTGTAAAAAAGAAAAAAAAAAAAAAGATAACCAACGTGGTCCTCTAAAATCAAATCAGAGCCCTCCAATGGCTTCTCAAATCATATGAAATGAAGGCCCAGTCAGTGTTCATTCTGGTCTGCAGTGCACTGAGTAATGGGGCTTCTCTGGCCTCATTTATTTCTATTCCCCCCTCACTTACCTGCTCCAGCTTCTTCCAGTTCAAACCCTTTCCTGTTTAGGACCTTTGCTATTCCAGCACAACATGGCTCAGTCTCGCATTTCAGTGCCTGATCAAATATCATCTCCTTAGAGACCACCTTCCCCAAACAGGAGCTCTTCCTCTATCACTCTCCTTTCCCTTACTCTGATGTTTTTTGGGGGGAGGGAGGCCTCACTCTGTCAGGATCTTCCTGCCTCAGTATCTGGGCTAGCTGCCACCCCAGGCACATGTCACTGTGCCTTTTTTAAGGTGGGCTGGGATTTAAACCTAGGCTTCCATGTGACCGCAGCCAGCCAAGCAGCAGTGTACAGCTGGGCCCCTGACTTATTTCCTTCGTTACATACATTATTCTTCTTTAACATGACTTTATTTATTTGCTTATTTACTTACTTACTTGTACTCCTTGACTTACATCTTCCCATTTCTTTTACCCTGACCCCTGGTGACCACTGTCTATTCATTTGTTTCTATCCATTGGATTTTTTTTCTTTCTTAGATTCTACATATACGTGAGTTCATGCAGTATTTTCCTTTCTATATTTTGCTTAAAATAAATAACATCCTCAAGGATCATCTCTTTTGTCACAAATGGCTAAATAATATCCCACTGTGTGTATCTGTGATATATATCTATATCTATAGTTTCTCTATCCATTGATAAACACTTCAGTTGTTTCTGTTGGGTTGCTGGAAAAGTCATGATGTATTTTTCTATGTTTTTCAATGTAAAAATGCATCAAGACTTTTAAAAAATTTTATTATCATAATTTTTATATTATATCTAATCACATGTATCTTTATAGTGTATTACATTTCTTTTTTCCAGCACGATTACCATGCATATCAGTCAAGACAAAGACATCACTATCTGCATCATAATCATCAAATAGCTTTTCATTTTTTTCAGATTATTATTATTATTTATTCTCCTTATGTTTTTAAACATTCAATCACTATATATCATTTGGCTTATAAAGAGAATTTACCCAACATGAAATACTTCTCAGACCAGTCCAGTTGAGAATGCTATACATATTATTATCAACAAGTAATAGATCATTTCTGTGTTCCACTAATGTCACACACACACACACCCCGTTTGTGCTGTCTTCAGCATTCATAACTATTTTGATTGCTTTTAAGCCTTCCAATATTTCAATCTCCACCATAAAGTACAGATAGTCGGTATATATTAAATGGATACATACAATATCTTTCTTTCATATCCTGGCTTGCTTCACTTAGAAATAAATCTTCCCATATTCAACCACTTTCTATCAAGTGCCAGGATCTTGTTTTCTTATGGCTGAATAGTATTCCATAGAGAATATGTGCCACATTTTTTCCATCCATTCATCTGTTTGGGTTGGTTCCATGTCTTAGTGATCATGAATAATGCTGCAATAAACATTGATGTGCAAGCACTTTTCCAACTGAGCATTCTCCTGTCCTTTGGGTAGATACCCAGAAGTGGGATTGCTGGATCAAATGGTAGTTCTATTTGTAGATCTTTGAGAAACCTCTATATCATTTTCCATAGTGGCTGAACCAGTTTACATTCCCACCAATAGTGTAGGAGAGTTCCCCTTTCACCACATCCCCACCAACACTTACCACTTTCTATATTTTTCATCTTTGCCATTCTGACAGGAGTTAGGTGATATCTCATTGTGGTTTTAATCTGTATCTCCCTTATGATAAGGGATGTTGAGCATTTCTTCATATGCTTTTTGGCTGTTCATATGTCTTCCTTAGAGGGATTTTTGTTCAGCTAATTTTCCCATCTTTTAATTCGGTTAGACAATTTTTTTTTCAGGTAAGCCACTTGAGTTCCCATTGCATTCTGGTTATCAGCCCCTTATCTGAGGCATGCTTTATAAAAATATTCTCCCATTCTGAGGGTTGTTGATTCACACTAATTACTGAGTCCTTCACTGTGCAGAAACTTCTTAATCTGATATGGTCCTGCTTATCTATTTTAGGGATTATTGTCCATGCTTTGGTAGTCTTATTTAAGAAGTCTTTACCTACCCCAATGTCTCCCAGAGTTCCCCGTGTTTTCCACCAGTAGTTTTATAGTTTGAGGTCTTAGGTTCAGAGCTTTCATCCATTTTGAGTTGATATTTGTTAATGGTGAAAGATGAGGATTCAGTGTCATTATTCTGTAGGTGGTTTTTCCAGTACCATTTGCTAAAAAGGTTTTCCTTTTCCCAATGGATTGACCGATATCTTTTGTTAAAAATCAGTTGGCTGTAAATTTTGGGGTTATTTCTGTTGTCTCTATTCTATTCCATTGGTCTACCTCTCTGTTTTTGTGCCAATACCATGCTGTTTTGATTATCCCAGCTTTATAGTATATTTTGGAGTCAGAGACTGATATGCAACCCACTCCACTCTTCTTGCACAGGATTGCTTTGGCAATACAAGGTCTCTTATGATTTCAGACATTTTGATTGGAATTGCACTAAACATGTAGATTAATTTGGGTAGAATTCTCATTTTGATTATGTCTGTTTTTCCAATCCAGGAACATGGGATGTCCTTCCACTTTTTTATGTCATTTTCCGTATCTTTTTTTAAGGTGTTCATAGTTTTTTCTATAAAGGAAAGAGCCTTAGTTAGGTTTATCCCTAGGTATCTTATACATTTTGTGGCTATGGTAAAAGGGATTTTTTTCTTTTTCTTTTTCTTTTTTATTTTTTTGGAGAGGTTTTCGCTATAGGGCGCGTGCACTCGCCAGACAGACAGAGAAAGACATAGAGACAGAAAGCGATAAATCACCCCCCCAGGGGGATGGCCACACCGCAGTCCCTTCTCTTCCATTCTCCTCTCGGGATCTTGGGCACGCATGCACACATGTCCGGCATGAGTTTTAAGCCACCAGGTCTGGGATGCGAACTGCGGTTGACTACATGGGAGTCCAGTGACATAGCCATTACGCTAACTGCTGGTTCCCAAAGGGATTTTTTTCTTCAGCTCTATTTCATTCAACTTGTTTTTTGTATATAGAAATGCTATAGCTTTTTGAATGTTGATTTTTTTTTTTTTGAGAGGTTTTTGCTATAGGGCACATGCGCTCGCCAGAAAGACAGAGATAGAGAGACAGAAAGCGAGAAATCACCCCCCAGGGGGACAGCCATGCTGCAATCCCTTCTTCTCCTTTCTCCACTCGGGATCTTGGGCACGCACGCACATGCACTCGGCTGTGAGTTTAAGCCACCAGATCCAGGACTCGAACCATGGTCAACTACATGGGAGTCCAGCAACATAGCCATTACACTAACTACTGGTTCCTGGATGTTGATTTTGTATCCTGCCGCTTTACTGTATTCCTTCATTACTTCAAAAATTTTTTCCATGGGAACCTTTGGGTCTTCTAAATATACCATCATGTCATCAGGAAATAAAGACATTTTCAACTTTTCTTTGCCTATTTGAATGCCTTTTATATTATTCTCTTTTCTGATTGCATTGGCTAAGACTTCCAGCACTATACCAAAAAGCAATGGAGAATGTGGGCAGCCTTGTCTAGTACCAGTTTTTAGTGGAAAAGCTTTTTAGCTTTTCCTCATTCAGTATAATGTTAGCTATAGGTTTTTCATACATGGCTTTTATTGTGTGAGAAATGACCCTTCTATACCAATCTTACTGAGAATCTTAATCCTTCTATACCAATCTTACTGAGAGTCTTAATTGTGAAAGGATATTGTATTTTATCAAATGCTTTCTCTGCATCAACTGAAATGATCATATGATTTTTATCTTTCTTTCTGTTAATATGGTGTATTATATTTATGGTCTTGTGTATGTTGAACCACCCTTGTATCCCTGAAATAAAGGCTACCTGGTTGTAATGAATAAACTTTGTTATATGTTGTTAGATATGATTTACAAGTATCTGGTTGAGAATTTTTGCATCTATATTCATCAGAGATATTGGTCTGTAGTTTTCTTTTTTTTGTCATGTCTTTATCTGTTTTTGGAATGAGGATGATGGAGGCTTCATAAAATTAATTTGGAAGGTTCCCTTCCTTTGGATCTTTAGGAATACTTTGAGTAGGACAGGGGTTAACTCTTCCTTAAAAGTTTTGTAGAATTCAGAAGTGAAGCTATCTGGATCTGGGCTTTTCTTTGTTGGGACATTGTTTATTACTGATTTAATTTTATGGCTTGTTATGGGTCTATTCAGGTTTTCTATGTCCTCCTGATTCAATCTCGGTAGATTATATGTATCCAGGAATTTGTCCATCTCCTCCATGTTCTCTTGTTTGTTGGCATATAGTCACTCATAGTATCCTCTAATGATGTTTTGTATTTCTATTTGTATCTGTTGTAATGTTGCCTGTTTCATTACGTATTTGATTTAGCTGATTTCTTTCTTCTTCTTTATCAGTCTAGCTAGTGGTATGTCAGTCTTGTTAATCTTTCCAAAGAACCAGCTTTTGCTTTCATTTATTTTCTGTATAGTTCGTTTATTTTCTATTTCATTTATTTCTGCTTGAATCTTTATGATTTCTTTTCTCCTGGCATTTTTGAGTTTTTGTTGTTGTTGTTTTTCTAATTCCCTGAAGCATAATGTTACGTTATCTATTTGCCACCTTTCCATCTTTTTCTTATGCATACTAATTGCTATGAATTTCCCTCTTATGATCACTTTTGCCACGTCCCAAAGATTGTGGAAACACATGTACTCATTATCATTTGTTTTCATAATTTTTTTTATTTCAGGCTTAATTTCTTCAGTAGTTAAGAAGTCATTCAGAAGTAGGTTGTTTAGTTTCTATGTGTTCATGGATTTTCAAGGGTGTTTCTTGAAATTAATATCTTGTTTAATTCCATCATGGTCAGAGAAGATGCTGCATGTAGTTTCTATGCCTTTGAATCTGTAAAGCCTTGATTTGTGTCCTATCATATGGTCAATCTATGAAAGGTTCCATGCCAGGGTGAGAAAAATGTATATTTTGTGCTTAGGGTAGAAAGTTCTATAGATGTCTGTCAAACCCATTTGATTTATAGTATCATTTAGATCCTCTATCTCTCTGTTTATTTTTTGTCTAGAAGATCTGTCCAAAGGAGATAATGAAGTGTCAAGATACCCAACAATTATAGTGTTGCACCCTTTCTCTCCTTTTAGCTCCAGCAGTCTTGCCTTCATGTATTTAGGTGCTCCTGAGTTGGGTACATAGTTATTTATAAACATAATGTCTTCTTGATGAGTCAGCCCATTTGCTATTATGTAATGCCCTTCTTTGTCTCTTATTTCTTACAGTCTTTGTCTTGAAACCTATTTTGTCTGAAATCAGATTTGCAACTCTAGCCCTTTTTTGATTACCATTTACATGGAATATCTTTTCCCGCCCTTCAGTTTTAGTCCATGCATTATCTTTATCCATAAGGTGTATTTCTTGTAGGCAACAGGTTTCTGGTTTTTTATCCATTCAGTCGGTCTGTGTCTCTTAATTGGAGAATTTAATCCACTAACAATCAATGTTATTATTGGTATTTCTGGACCTGTTCCTATCATTAAGTGAGCCATTTTCTTGGTTGTTTTTTTTTTCCCTCTTATAACTGTCTGACTTACAATTTTTCTGGCATAGTACTCCCTTCAGAACCTCTTGAAGAGCTGGTCTGGAGTTGGTAAATTCTTTCAGGTTTTGTTTATCCGAGAATGTTTTTCTCTTTTTTCCTCCATATGAAGGATAATCTTGCCAGGTATAGGATTCATGGTTGAAATTGTTTTTCATTTAACACTTTGACTATATTTCCCCATTATTTCCTTGCCTGCATTGTTTCTGACTGTGAGGTCCAATGTTAGCCTGATGGAATAACCTTTGTAAGTATGTCAACATTTCCTTCTTGCCAATTTTAGTATCTTGTCTTTGTCTATAGTTTTGGCCATTCTGGCTATGATGTATCTCGGAGAGGATCTTCTTGGGTTGATTCTATTTGGGGTCCTATGTATTTCTTGGGTCTGGATATTTGAATGCCTCTCTAGGTTTGGAAGTGGTTTTCTTCTAGGATTTCATGAAATAAATTATCAATGCTCTTATTATTTTTGTTCTCTTCTGGGATACCAATTATCCAGATGTTAGGGCACTTGATGATATCTAGTATTTCTCGTGTATTATCCTCATTTTTCTTGGTTGTTTTCTCAGTCTTTTTGATACTTTTTTCTAGGTCAGAGGTTTTGTCTTCTACATTCAAGATTAAATCTTCTGTGTGATCTAATCTACTTTTTTTTTTTTTTTTTTAGAGATTTTCACTGT
>NW_006159844.1:8803811-8823644 GCF_000334495.1 Tupaia belangeri chinensis | reverse complement strand
GAAAGCGAGAAATCACCCCCCAGGGGGGATGGTCACGCCGCAATCCCTTCTCCTCCATTCTCCTCTCGGGATCTTGGGCACGCACGCACACGCACCCGGCGTGAGTTTTAAGCCACCGGGTCCGGGACGCGAACCGCGGTCGACTACGTGGGAGTCCAGCGACATAGCCATTACGCTAACTGCTGGTTCCCCTAATCTACTTTTAATACTTTTTTTGGAGAGGTTTTTGCTATATGGTACGTGCACTTGCCAGAAAGAGAGAGACAGAGAGAAAGTGAGAAATCACCACCAAGGGGGTATGGCCACATCTCAATCCCTTCTCCTCCATTCTCCTCTCGCGATCTTGGGCGCGCATGTACACGTGCCTGGCCTGAGTTTAAGCCACCTGGTCCAGGACTCGAACCATAGTCGACTACATGGGAGTCCAGTGACATACCATTACGCTAACTGCTGGTCCCTACTTTTCATTCTTTTGAGGGATGTTTAATTTCCTGTATTACATTCTTCATCCCTAACAATTCCATTTGAGGGTTTTTGTTTGTTTGTTTGTTTTTTTATGGTGTCTATTTCCTCTTTCAAATCGTTAAAGGACTTCCTCACCTCCTGAAACTCATTGTCTCTTTCTCTTGCATCTCATTTAGTTTGGTCACTAAAAATATTCCGAATTGCTTATCTGACACTTCCACGGCTTCCATTGTGTTGTCTGTGGGTGATGCGGAATTGATGTTTTCCCTAGGAAGAGAGGCATTTTGTTGGTTGCTCATATTTCTTGTGCCTCTGTGATTATTCCTAGTCATCTGGTGATCTATATGTTCCTTCCTAAATTATTCAAGGTATCTCTGAGTTTTAAAATGTGCAGGAGTAGAAAATTGGCAATCTCTCTTCTGCTCTGCCTCCTTGTTGCTCACCAGTACCTTGCACTGTTGTCACTGGTCCTTGGTGACCCAAAGTTCTCCCTGTTTCTGAAGAACAGGTGCACCTGAAACCAAGCTGCTGAGCTTCACCTCAGGAACAAGGAAAAGATCACGTGGCATGCAATGTGTGCTGCCACACTTTATCCAAAACACCAAAGTCCTGAGAGTTCAAAGGCAAGTGGGGGAGGGGATGAGCCACAGGTCCCAGCCATTAGGCCCTGTAGCCACAGGCAGCCTGGCATCTGGCAAGGCTGTTTACTTGAACCAGTATCCAGATGGGGTGTGGAAGGGCACAAGTTCATCAAGACTTTTCTGCCAACCCAATATATTTTGGCTATTGAAAATAATACTGTAGTGAGCATGGAGGTATAGATATCTTCAGTGATTTCATTTCCTTTGTGTGTATACCTGGAAAAGAGATTTTTAGGTCCTTTGGTAATTCTATTTTTAAGTTTTTAGGAACCTCTATACTGTCTTCCGCAGTATCTTTACCAATCTACGGTCCCACCAATAACATGCAAGTCTGCCCCTTTCTCCTCACCCTCATTAATACTTGTTACCATTTGCCTTTTTTTTTTTTTTTTGAGAGGTTTTTGCTATAGGGCGCATGCGCTCGTCAGACAGAGAGAGACATAGAGACAGAAAGCGAGAAATCACCCCCCAGGAGGGATGGTCACGCCGCAATCCCTTCTCCTCCATTCTCCTCTCGGGATCTTGGGCATGCACACACACGCACCAGGCGTGAGTTTTAAGCCACCGGGTCCGGGACACAAACCGTGGTCGACTACGTGGGAGTCCAGCAACATAGCCATTATGCTAACTGCTGATTCCCACCATTTGCCTTTTGATAAAAGCATCCTAACAGGTGTTAGATGATATGTTATTGTGGTTTTGACTCATACTTCCTTGATTATTAGTGGTATAGAGTATCTTTCATATACCATTGGCTATTTTCATATCTTTCTTGGAGACATGTGTTATCGGGTTTTTTTGCCCAGTTTAAAATCAGGTTGTTAGTTCTTTTGCTATTGAGTTGTATGTTTTCCTTATATTAGGTGTTGGAAAAGTCATGATGTATATTCTATGCAAAAATGTGTCATGACTTTCCTGACAACCCAATATATTTTGTTATTAACCCCTTTTCAGATATATGATTTGCAAATATTTTCTCTTCATCCATATCCTGACTTCTCATTTTGTTGGTTAATTCTTCTGCTTTTCAGTTTAAGGTAAACCTACTTGTTTATTTTGCCTTTTTTTTTTTTTTTTGCCTGCAACATGATTTTATTGCCTACAATATTGATGCCATATATATGTGTGTGTGTGTGTGTGTGTGTGTGTATACACACATATGATATGAATGTATATACATATGGTAGTATATCTATATATACACACACTATAACTCCTTATACACTTTAGGTTACACATTTTTTTTTTTTGAGAGTTTTTTTGCTATAGGGCATGTGTGCTTGCCAGAAAGACAGAGAGAGACAGAAAGCGAGAAATCACCTCCTGGGAGGATGGCCATACCGCAATCCCTTCTCCTCCATTCTCCTCTTGGGATCTTGGTCACGCACGCACACGCACCCAGCGTGAGTTTAAGCCACCGGGTCAGGGACTCGAACCACAGTCGACTACATGGGAGTCCAGCGTTGTAGCCATTATGCCATCTGTTGGTCCCTTTAGGTTACACTTTTAAGTTGTTTTCCTTGCTGGATAATATAAGTTATAATAAATATTTTTAGAGTGAAGCCAGCAGGTGGTGTGGTTGATGGGACAGCTGGACTCCCACATAGCCAAACAGTTCAAGTCTTGGTCCTGTGGCTTGAAAATCATGCTGGATACATGTGCATGTGTGCCCCAAATACCTGGAGGAGAAGGGGTTGTGGCATGGCCATCCCCCTTGGGGGGGTGATTTCTCACTTTCTCTGGTGAACACATGCAACATATGGCAAAACCCAAAAAGAATAAACAAACACATAAGCAAAAAACTTTTTAACTTTCATTTTGTAATAGTCTGTCATTTCAGCATGAAAGAGGTGGATGACATCCTATTTATTATGATAACTTCTGTAGTCAGGTACTGTTCCAAATGTCTCATACATAATAATTCAACCTACTTAATTTACAATTATCATCTCCAGATAGAGAAATTGAATCAGAGCATAAGTAACATTTTTTTTTAACAGTTTGTTATTGGATGGGTACATTCATCAGAGATAGATCTGAAGTGGGGTGATAAATCACCCCCCCCCCCAGGGGAGATGGCCATGCCACAATCCCTCCTCCTCTCAGGAGTTTGTGCATGCTTGTTCTCAGTGTGATTTGTGCACACTTGTGCCCAGAGCCTCTGGGTCTGGGGCTTGAACTTTGCAGTCAGCCATGTGGTGTCTGGCCGCCTTAATCTCCATGCCACCTGCTGGCCCATAAGTAACTTCTTTAACATCACTCAACTGGTAAGTGATGGAGCTGAGATTCAAACACAGGCTTTCTACTCTCACAGCCTGAGCTCTCAAACCCCTTCACTATACCAGCTGTCTCCTGGCTGTTCTCCCAGCAGATGTCAGCAAACTTCTTTGGTCCTACAAAACATGCCCAATCTCTGTACAAAGAGGTACTGAAGACCAAGTCATATTCTATTAAAATCCTTCTACAGGCTAACATTAACCCGTTCTCTAGTTCTTGGTAAAGATTAGGGTTGAGCCGCTCTGAGTACTCCTAATTGTGTTATTATGGAGCCTATATTTTCCTACCTGGTCCACAAAGAGATTGTGCAGACTTCTTTGTTACTGGGTCACAGACAAAGTCTGTGGAACAAAATTACTACCTGAGGAATCCTGTCAGAGAAGAGATGAGGTTAATTTGACTAGCTTTCATCTTCCTGGGTCACCCAGATATCTAATCTATGCTAAAATTTTGCTAAAAGTGTTTATTTACAAAGTTGAGACGTTTGCCCTTCTGCATAAAAGTTCTGCTTTGTTTCATAAACTTTCATATATTATCATATTGCCATTTTATTTCCTGATAATGTTGGCTCCAGCACTCATGATTTCTTGTTCTTTTAGGATCCCAGGGCTGTTTGTGTGTACTTTCCCTATTGCAGTGAGTATCTGGGTACATTTCAGATGGTGCTGAGATGTAATTCATCTGAGCCTAAGACTTAAATGTGCAGCCAGGTGCTTTCCTTCTATCTCCTTAACTATCTCAGACTTTAATTTCCTCTTGGCCATGTTTTTGCTCTCCTTTTGGACTAGAGGATTATCTTTGATAGAGAAGATGGAAACAAACTGAGCTGAGTAATTCTGTTTTCACTGTGTCATCTTTAAGTTAACAGTGTCATCTGCCCCAGGCAGAAGGCCAACCCTTCTCTTGTTCTTTTACTTGTTCTGAATATATCCCAGTGACGCTCGTAGTTGTTCTATGTACGCATTATCCCAAGTCCCAGCCTTCCCTTTGCTGACTTCATTCTTTCTTCTTATACTACTACTTTGTATCTGCTCTTGACCACAAATTCTTCCTGCTTTTGCAAGTGTCCTTGTAAAATCTAAACTCATTGGAGATACAGTGATTTCTTCTTCTTTTCCTCTCTGGAATTTTCAATGAACAAATTGTTAGAATTAAATTATGGAGAGCCTTCAATACATCTATAATCAAGTTCTATATGGTTAAAATCTGTGGTGTCACAGCAGTAAAACACAATACTTTAGGGGCCAGCAGGTGGCATAGGGTTAAGGTGCTGGACTCCCACATGGCCGACCCTGGTTTGAGTCCTAGGCCTGGAAGCTTGAAAATCATGCCAGGTACATGCCCAAAATACCAGGAACAGACTGGAGGAGAAGGGATTGTGGCATGGCCATCCTCCTTGGGGAACGATTTTTCACTGTCTCTCTCTCTCTCTCTGTCTCTCTGTCTCCAGTGAGCACATGCACCTTATGGCAAACAACCTTGAAAACAAAACAAAATAGAATACTCCACAAGGTTGACCTACCTGGTCAGGTTCTGGGTCCATGTCTGGAGTCCTCCATGAATATACTGGGCATAAGCGTATCCATGATCCAAAGCTGACTGAGGTTAGAGGTGGATTGCAATGTCAAGATCCTTTTGTGGGTGCCATCTCTGTCTCTCTTTCTCTCTCTCTCATGGAATAAATAAACTTTTTAAAAAATCTTTAACTATATAATCAAAGAGCATCTAGCCTTGGGACTTACATTAAGAAACCTGCAATACTGGTAATAACAACAATAATAGGTAACCTTTAAGTATTTGCCATGATTCAGGTACTGTGCTAGGAGCTTTACATATATTATCTCATTTAATTTTCAAAATCGATATATAAGGGGGGGCCAGCAGTTAGCATAATGGCTATGTCACTGGACTCCCATGTAGTCGACCATGGTTCGTGTTCCGGACTGGGTGGCTTAAAACTCACGCCAGGCTCATGTGCGTGCGTGCCCAAGATCCCGAGAGGAGAATGGAGGAGAAGGGATCGTGGCGTGGCCATCCCCCCTGGGGGATGATTTCTCGCTTTCTGTTCTCTCTCTATTTGTCTGACTAGGGCACGCACCCTACAGATAAAACTTCTTCAAAAAAAAAATTGATATATAAGGTAGGTTTTATCATCCATGATTGTAGATGAGAAGTTGAGATAGAGAGAGGTAACGTTTTTACAGCTGTAAGGAGCCTGACTCAGGTCTGTCTAGATTCCTCTGTGTGTACTTTAATCTCCACATTATGCTGCTCTCTAAGATTTAGTCCACTGAATCACCTCCTTTTCTCTGGACTTGTGAAGTTCTGTTCTCTTACAGTGTCAGGAACACAAACTGCTCACATTTCCTGCGTTGGTTGTTATAAATTATATGATGACAAGGTCTCTTTTCTCTCCAAGTTCCAGTCATTTCCACTTTGTCAGACATCTAGTTCTCCCTCATTGGCCAAAAATAGGTCCAAGCAACATCCTTATCTCTCCATGACGTGAAATTGTCAGTAGAACAAGACTTGAGTGAATTTAATGCTCTGCTTCTGGCAAAGCAAGGCTTCTAACAAACCTCTGGATGGTTCTGTAATCCTAAAGGCCTTCAGAGAAAAGGGCCTGGTGGTGGGAGTGACAGGTGTGCCCAACTAGGGCCAACTAAGGAGAACTGGCCTGGGCTTCACTTCCACTCACTGAACTTTCCATACTCTAAGAGGTGAAGATTCTCCTTCAACTATGATTTACATGCTACCTACTTTCAAAAAGAATGTGAAGTAGGGAACCAACAGTTGGCGTAATGGCTATGTCGCTGGACTCTCACGTAGTCGATCGCGGTTCATGTCCCGGACCCGGTGGCTTAAGACTCACGCCGGGCGCGTGTGCGTGCGTGCGTGCCCAAGATCCCGAGAGGAGAATGGAGGAGAAGGGATTGTGGCGTGACCATCCCCCCTGGGGGGTGATTTCTCGCTTTCTGTCTCTATGTCTCTCTCTGTCTGTCTGGCGAGCGCATGCGCCTTACAGTGAAGATCTCTCCAAGAAAAAAAAAAAAGAATGTTAAGTAGTTTACAATGAACATATCTAGGAGAAGTCAGTTAAACTGCATTTTCAAAAGAAATGCAGAGAGAAGTTAGAAATCACTTGGAGGGCCAGGAGGTGGCATGATGGTTGGGGCACTGGACTCCCACATGGTCAACTGCGGTATGAGTCCCGGACCTGGCAGCTTACTTTCTCACTCTCTCTCTCTGGTCAAATTAAAAAATAATGATAATAGGGACAAGCAAATGGTATAATGGTTACATCGCTGGACTCCCACGAAGTTGACTGTAATTTGAATCCTGGATCTGGTGGCTTAAACTCATGCTGAGCACGTGTGCATGTGTGCCCAAGATTCCAAGAGGAGAATGAAGGAGAAGGGATTGCGACATGACCGTCCCTCCTGTGGGATGATTTCTCGCTTTCTGTCTCTCTGTCTCTTGGGTGAGGGCATGCACCCTATAGCAAAAATCTCTCTTAAAAAAATAATAATGATAATAAAGTTAAATAAGTAATTCTTAAAAAAAAATAAAAAAGAAATCACTTGATTTGAATCCCTGATAAGAAGTTTTATAGCACATGAGTATATTTGATCAGTACCTGCTACAAACGTCTGGGTGTATAGGAACAGGAAAAGAACTCTGCAGGTGAGGAGATTGTAGAACCTCATGGGCCATCCTACATATGTAGTCGAAATCAAATGGCAAACAACCTAGAGACATTCATGGAAATACTCATTCATACTACTTCATCTCAGGAAACCTCAGAGAAAGCAGAAGAGGGACAGTCACTGGGTTCATTCAAGTAGCCAGTCTGCCCAAGGGTCAGAGGCAGGATAATTCATTATTGTCTTCAACAAAAGACCACAGTAAATTTGTCTTTAAATTTTAATACCCCATTCATATGTTATACAAATAGAACTCACGCTATCCATTTGTCACTCTTATTATTTTTAAGCACAACAATGGTATAAATAATACTGAAACTTTTTTAAATTACCAGATTTGCTTCAATGGATGCTTATATTATGGCTTATCTGTTAAACAAGATTTTCAGTAAGGAATGGGTGAGCAAGGAATGAATGAATGAATGAATGTTCTCATGGTCCAGTGACACTAGTGAATCAGTTTCAAACTAGCTGGGCTACAGACAGTTCATTCATTAGAGCTGGGTGTGACCTCTGGCAACACTTCCTATTGACATGAGCTGGCAGCAGGAGAGTTTTGTGTTAGCCTTGCAGCCAGCATGACTCAGGGCACTGCGGAGTAGAGTTATAAAGCTCAGGAATTTCGCTGGTTCCCATCCAGATATGTACCCACAACCACCTTGATAGTTTTCCATCTGACCAAGTTTATTCTGTAGCCAGAACAGTAGTGATGGAGGGTGTCTTGTGAATTTCTATCATTAGATGTACTAAACACTCAGATTGACCAAGTGAATCAGAAGAAAGTTTCACTGAGGTCCCTGGTGGCATTTTCCCCTCTTTCCTAAATTCTGTAGGGGCATATTTGTAGTTTGTTGAATGGAATCAAAGGGCTAAGGTCATGTAGAAGCTAAGTGTTAGCCAGGTTCAGATAAAAGCAAACAATGAAATATCAAGCAGTAAATCTAACTGACACTCTTCTTTTAGTTCTCTTTTTCCTTAATGTGAGGATTCTAAGTATGTAAGTATTTATGGGAAGGGTGGTAGCTATTTGTTCTAGGCAAATATTGATATTCTCTTGGCCTCAGGAAGTTATTAAAGATGGAAGTGATTAGATCACAGAAAATGACATCAGTAAGTCTGGGTGTGGCTATTTTTTGACAGCTTGATGAAGTTTGGTGAGTAATAACCTTATAGAGCTGGATTAGCATATGTAATTTAAAACCTTTGGGATATGTTACAGTAAAACCCAGCTTCCACAGTTGATTGGAAGTTCACTCAATTTATCCACCCTTCCATTCGTCTGTCCTCCCACTCATCTGTTCATCCATTCAACTACCCATTCCTGTCACTATTCACTCATTCAGCACTTAATGAGCAATGTTACGGGCTGCCTTATGCTTGCTTCTCCAAATTCATACGGTAAAGTCATAACTCAGTGCCTCAGAATGGGACATTATTTAGAAGAAGGGTCTTTAAAGAAGTAATTATGTTAAAATCCAATACGACTAGTATCCTTGTAAAAAGAGGAAATTTGGATAGATGTGTAAAGAGGGTAGACTTTAATAAACACTGCAAGAAGATGACCACCTGTGAGCCAAGGAGAGAGGCCTCAGAAATCTGAAACCAATCTTGCTGACACCTTGATCTCAGACTTCTAACCTGAGACCGGAATTGTCTCAGAAAATAAATTTCTGTTGTTTAATCTACTCAGTCTGTAGTATTTGGTTATAGTAGCCTTAGCAAACTAATAAAAGCACCTACCAGGGCACCATGCTAGATATGAGTAAAGTATCATCTCTGCCTTCCAAGAGCTTCCAGGCTGCTAGGTATAAAACACTTCTAAGAGGGAACCAGCAGTTAGCGTAATGGCTATGTCGCTGGACTCCCACGTAGTCGACCGCGGGTCGTGTCCCGGACCCGGTGGCTTAAAACTCACGCTGGGCGCGTGTGCGTGCGTGCCCAAGATCCCGAGAGGAGAATGGAGGAGAAGGGATTGCGGCGTGCCCATCCCCCCTGGGGGGTGATTTCTCGCTTTCTGTCTCTATGTCTCTCTCTGTCTGTCTGGCGAGCGCACGCGCCCTACAGTGAAAATCTCTCCAAAAAAAAACACTTCTAAGAGGGAACCAGCAGTTAGCGTAATGGCTATGTCGCTGGACTCCCACGTAGTCGACCGCGGGTCGTGTCCCGGACCCGGTGGCTTAAAACTCACGCTGGGCGCGTGTGCGTGCGTGCCCAAGATCCCGAGAGGAGAATGGAGGAGAAGGGATTGCGGCGTGCCCATCCCCCCTGGGGGGTGATTTCTCGCTTTCTGTCTCTATGTCTCTCTCTGTCTGTCTGGCGAGCGCACGCGCCCTACAGTGAAAATCTCTCCAAAAAAAAACACTTCTAAGAGGGAACCAGCAGTTAGCGTAATGGCTATGTCGCTGGACTCCCACGTAGTCGACCGCGGGTCGTGTCCCGGACCCGGTGGCTTAAAACTCACGCTGGGCGCGTGTGCGTGCGTGCCCAAGATCCCGAGAGGAGAATGGAGGAGAAGGGATTGCGGCGTGCCCATCCCCCCTGGGGGGTGATTTCTCGCTTTCTGTCTCTATGTCTCTCTCTGTCTGTCTGGCGAGCGCACGCGCCCTACAGTGAAAATCTCTCCAAAAAAAAAACACTTCTAAGAGTCAGGGAAACTATGAGTCTATGTGAATCAAATGTTTAGTTTTGTGAGATCTTAACCTTTCTATAATACCATTTGTTTGAGTATAGAGATTACTAATGGGCATTTGCCCTCATGTTATTTTGAATTCAAACCAAAAACTGGGGTGGAGAGGGGACAGGCAGTTGAGAGTTAAATAAAATTCCTATCAGCCACAGGGAACTAAAACCTAAAGAGGTATAGGAGGTTGTGTTTTGTTTTTAATTCATATGACATCATTTAGGTACAAAACAGTCTTCAGAGCATTTTTGCTGCTTTAAACTCATCAGAAAACTCATTTTCACAGTGAAATCCTATCTTTGTGGCAGATCCATTTATTCCTAGCTCACATGGCTTCAGCTGATCTCCAGAGTAAGCAGAAGGTACAGCAGTGACAGCCGGCAGCCCAGCTCACTTAGATTCTGCTTGTCAACTGCTGTTTCTGTGGAGCCACCAACTTAGGGAATGAATCATGACTTGAACCAAGGTGGAAGACACAGAGCATGGCCCCGTAGTTTTGGTATAGAATATAACCACATATTTGAATAAATAGCGTGAATCAAACTATAGAAACATGAGATTAATTTTTAAAATTTTTTATTTCAATTTCTTTTATACATTCAATCACGTTATTTAGCTTGCAAAGTGAATATTTCAACATGTGTACATTTCTCCCCAGTCCAGTTGACAATACTATAAAGTTATCTCCAACAGATAATAACCCATTTCCTTGTCCCATAAATGCTCTGCCTCTCTATTTTTCTCCTTAATGTCCTTTCTCAGACTCTATTCCTTCAGAAACATGGGATTTTGAGAGCTCTAAGGGACTTTTGATGTCGTCCAGTCAAGGCCCTCATTTTGTAGCTTTGGAAATGGAGACACAAAGTTAAACGTTAAGTAACTTGCCTAAGGTCAGAAAACCAGCTTGTAGCAGAAATGGGATGAGGACCCTTATATCATGCTCTAAGTAAAGCTGCCTTGCTACTGTACATGTGGGAAATCAGGTTTTAAAGCTAATTCCCTCATGAACACATTTCTGTAATTCCAGTGTGTCATTGCTGAACGGAGAGTGTTTTATATTCCTTGGTATTGGTCTGAGCAGCTAAACTTTCTATTTGTGTGGGATATTGAGTCAAACAAATATATCCCTTTTTTCTCCTACTCAGAGATAGAGCTGTTTGTTAATGTAACAAATATGCAGAAATGGAAGAGAGAAATAAATGCTTACTAGGTACCAACAGTGTGGCAGATACTGTGCTGACCGTTCACAGCTTATACTTGAAAAAACTTAGGGTTGAAGAGATTACATCTCATCCAAGATCTCACAGTACCAACTAACAGTTTCAGGATTCGTACTAGTCCAGGGCCTGCAATTAAATTCTTCCATTCTTTGGGACCAGCAAATGGCATAATGGTTATGTTGCTAGAGTCCCACGTGTCAACCACGGTTCAGGTCCCAGACCCAGTGGCTTAAAGCTCACGCCAGGGTCATGTACATAGTAAACTCAAAATCCAGAGAGGAGAACAGAGGAGAAGTGACTGGGGGGGCCATCCCCCCCCCCCACCCCCGGGAGGTGATTTCTTGCTGTCTCTCTCTGGCGAGCATACGCGCCCTACACAAAAATCTCTTTTTATAAAAAAGTTACTCCTTTCTTCTATGCTGCTGCTCACAGCGTAATTAATAAATCTTATAAGGCCAAAGTAAGTTTATATCAAGATGTAAAGACATGGACCAGCAGGTAGTGTGGAGGTTAAGGCACTGGATCCCACATGGCCAACTGTGCAGTTCAAGTCCCAGACCTGGCAGCTTGAAAATCATGCCAGGTGTGAGACCAGCAGTTGGTATAATGGCTATGTCACTGGACTCCCATGTAGTCAACCATGGTTCGAGTCCTGGACCCAGTGGCTTAAAACTCACACCGGGCGCATGTGCATGTGTGCCCAAGATCCCGAGAGGAAAGAAAAAGAAAATCATGCCAGATGTATTGCATGCGTGTCCAAAATCTCAAGAGGGGATGGCAGTAGAGGGGGTTGTAACGTGACTATCCCCCCGAGGAGTGATTTCTCACCCCCACCCCACCCCCCACGCCCCACGTCTCACTCTGCCTCTCTGGTGAGTGCACATGCTCTATAGCAAAAAACTAAAAAAAAGAAATAAAGACAAAAGAGCATGGAGTTATTGTTAACCTTTAACTCTTTCCAGTCAGTCACTGTTCATGCAGAACTCTTCCCATATCCAGGCCAAAACAGAACACCGTTTATGTTCATTTTGGACTCTCTTGTCCAGGAATTTGCCCAGAGTTCTGAACCCTAGACAGCTTTGGCTCGAGACCCATTGGAGGCAGCTTTCATCTACCCTATAATAAAGAAGGTTCACCATCTCCATGGATCCTGCTTTCTCACTTGTCAGGCATGGCTTCTTTTTCAGGTGAACTGTGGTTCCCTTCTATGCAGATTATTTTTTAATCCATAAAAGGCCTTGGGGGGAACCAGCAGTTAGCGTAATGGCTATGTTGCTGGACTCCCACGTAGTTGACCACAGTTCGCGTCCCGGACCCGGTGACTTAAAACTCATGCCAGGTGCGTGTGCGTGTGTGCCCAAGATCCCGAGAGGAGAATGGAGGAGAAGGGATTGCGGCGTGGCCATCCCCTCTGGGGGGTGATTTCTCGCTTTCTGTCTCTCTGTCTCTCTCTGTCTGTCTGGCGAGCGCACGCGCCCTATAGTGAAAAAACTCTTAAAAAAAAAAAAAAAAGGCCTTGGATACCACGTCCCATTCTTGCAGTCAGAAATTAGAGTACATAGGTATATTGTTTTTTCTTTCAAAGACCAAAAAAAAAAAAAAAAAGCCCACAGTGATCAACATTGTCAGTCTGCCCACTTAGATTCTGTTTGAGGAGTTCTCTTTCCCATGGAGCTAATATTTACTGAGTGATGATGTCTTAGGCACCATAGTAAGCTGGATGTATGGATGGCCTCCCTTAAGACTAAGAGTGAACTTATGTTTCACCTACCTGTTTTATAGAGATGTAAACTATTGCTTATGAAGGTTCCACAACATAGTCTGCTTCATACTGCCATCAAGAAGCAGAGCTAGGAACCAGCAGTTAGCATAATGGCTCCCATGTAGTCGACCGCGGTTCGCGTCCCGGACCCAGTGGCTTAAAACACACGCCGGGCGCGTGTGCATGTGTGCCCAAGATCCCGAGAGGAGAATGGAGGAGAAGGGATCGCAGCGTGGCCATTCCCCCCTCCCCGGGGATGATTTCTCGCTTTCTGTCTCTCTCTGTCTCTCTGGCGAGCGCACGTGCCCTATAGCAAAAACGTCTCCAAAAAAAAGAAAAAAAGAAGAAGAAGAAGAAGAAGAAGAAGAAGAAGAAGAAGAAGAAGAAGAAGAAGAAGCAGCAGCAGCAGCAGAGCTGCCTGTGCAAACCCCGGAGCTTTCAGATCACTGTGCATGCTGCCTCCCAGCTCTTTGACTCTGTTGCTTTGTGTATTTCTCTAGTCAGGAGATTTTTCTCAACCTGCCCATTTGTTTTCCATAATTCCTACTCTTGGGACGGATGATTTCCAGGTCCATTTGAAGGTTGAAGCCCCATGACTGATTAAGGTTGTAATTTATGCAGTTCGATTTGTATTAATACCCCCCAAGTTTATTCACAATGTTAAGTCCTTTATTGAAGGTTCCAACAGTTTTCTAGTTTACTTACAGAATTCCTCCTGAAGTTAAAGGAGTCATACTGCTTTTCCTGTAATAAAATTTAAATTCCCCAATTAAAAAAATGTAAGTTTAAAAAACATATCTGAAAAAAAATTTCCTATGCATGTAACATACCAATTTTCCACATGGACCAAAATAGTCGTTTCAGTCTCCTGTTCTCTTGGTTGTCTTTGCCTAGTCTCACAGATGCAGTGCTAATTGCTTGCAGCTTCAGGTTCTTTATAACATAAGGTAACAATTTGAGTGTCTTGGACTCAGGCTGCATTTGTTAGACATGCCGGGCCTGGAACTGGATGCTGATTCCACATGGAGATCAACTCATCTGAACTCTGGGAAGCTTCCTGGAGGATCTCCTGTTGTGCTTCTCTCAGACTCGGTATGAGAACCAGTGGTGTGACCAGTTCAGGAGCCAGGGTGCCTCTTGGCATTGAGTGACGGCACCTTTGAACTGCTACAGGCATTTGAGTCTGTCCAAGCTATGCTTGTTGGAAAATGTTTCCGGAAGTAAGTCTTATTCACTTATTCACAGACCTACCAGTTGGGATAGCTCCAAGTGCCTGAGTGGCTCTTTGCAGATGAAGGCAGACTCCACTTGAGACACCTCTAGCTTTCTTTCATTCAGACTGGATTGAGAAGACAAGGAAACCAAAAAGAAAAGAAATGGCAGGATTCTACAACCACAGCTGTAATTAGAGAGCCGTGGGTGTAACTTCGGAGAATATTTGGACCTTACATTGTTTTGCACCTTGTCTGTAGTTCTAGTCTTTGGAGTCAGACAAGCCTGGGTTCCAGTGACTGCTGCTCTTAATGGCTGGGTGGTAAGGAGGTCGTCACATGATCTCCCTGACCTCAGTTTCCTCATCTGTAAGTTGGGATGGTATACCTCCCCCATAGGTCTGCTGGGAGCACATGTGACGCTGCTGCTGAAGCTCACTCAGCACCCTGTCTCAGCTGTGCTGCCAGTGCGCAGTCAGCAGCTACACAGGGCTATTTTTACTCTTTCTTTCACTCTTCTCCATCAGGACACAATCCTCTAGAAAACTAAGGTTCATGCAAACTAGCATTTTAGGAACACTTATACATATGTGCACCATGCAATTCATGTGTGCTTGATGGGGTTTTATTAAATCTAATTTTTTAAAAAGAATTATTTAATTTTATTTATTCATTCATTTATTTTAATTTGGCAAGAGAGAGAAAGAAAGTCAGAAAGCAACCCACCAGGTCGGGGACTTGAAACGTGGTCAGCCATGTGGGAGTGTCCAGCACCTTAACCACCACGCCACCTGCTAGTCCCTTAAATCTAACTTTAAAATCATATTTTAAATATACTTAGGGAAATACAGAAAGTTACCCTTAAACAGGTTGTTTTATACACAGTAATAATTTCTGAATTATTTCCATTTAGGTTTTTTATATACTGTGTTTATAAAAAAAAAAGAGAGCCCCCACCTCATCCCACCCCTGCCACAGCTCCCTAGAACAATAGCAATGAGCAAACAGAACTTGCTTCCTGGAGATTCTCACAGTCCTGTCTTTGGTGTTTCTCTCCAAGGGTAGTTCTTTTAATGGCAGCTATTAAGGACTAACTACTCTTTGTAGCCCCTTTTCTTTCTTTGTGATAGAAGGAGTAGGTCTCTTTCTATAGCTGGCCAAGATTTGTATTAGCATGTTAAAGCTGAAGAGCTAGAATGGTTGTGTCAGAGGACTGACAAAGGGAAGGCACCTGCGGAGAGCTACCTGAGAGCCATCTCAAAGTGAGGATGGTCCTCACCTCGATCTAGCTATCAATTCCCCAAGTAAATCCATGTAAAACATTAGAATTGCATCCAGAACATAGTAAGTCAGGAATATTATTATCATTACCGCTACTCTTACCATTACAGGCTTGTTCCAAGACTGGGATGTGGCTCAGGTTGTCTTTCCTAAATAAACTTTCATCTTACAGAATCAAGGGGTAGATTTTGGCACCAATAGTTGCATAACCAATGAGAGAGCAATTTGACAACCTCGGGATTGATTCCACAAGCCACCTCAGGCCCTCTGTGTCTTTTAAATTTACCTGGGCTACTGCTGTCTCCTGCACACTGCTGAAGACACGATCACCTTATTGTGTATTCACCTGATGGGCTGAAGGATACACCATGTAGCCAGACTGCTAAGTCCATACTGCTCAGCATTTTTAGGCCTCAGAAATCTGACTCCAACCATGTATATACTTCGCACTGCAATCTAGATTTTAGATGAAAGTTTTGGACAGAATAACCAAGACTCAGGTCTGGGTCATTAAAACCTAGATGTAATGGGGCAGAAAGAGCTGAGAATATACAGGTCTAAATCTTAGCTGCAAGGATGTGGAAAACTCAAGGCGTCAGACGACTGGCCTGCCTCCGAGTGTTTACCATTCTGGTGCCATAGGGCTGTGGACTGGTCAGTGCGTGTGCTCATTCTCCCCCTCTTCCTTCTATATTTCTCCCTCTTTTTCCTCATATTTTTCATAGACTGGAGAAACTTGGGAATCTACTGACCCAGGGGGAGAGCAGCAAGACGTACAAGACAGAGGAATCAGACCCTGTCCTGTGTGAGGACTTCATAGGTTTCCGAGGCTAATCCCTCTGCCTATGAGATGTAAGGGCTGGACTTCACACTCCAGCCTCACCCACTTCTGCCTAGATATAGCCTTTTCCCCTAGAAGCCTTACTCCTCAGGGGAGAGGACTGTGAAGCTTAGGGTTGTATCCTGGGAAATGAAAGCCTCTGGGCAGTCACTGACTCTGACAGAGCCAATGAGGAGGACTGCTGTTTCCTCTGTGCTGTTTCCTTCCTGCCCCACTCCCCACCTCCACCGCTTTGTCCTGTGGTACCCTGGCTGCCTCCACTGCTTGGAGTCCACAGACCTTGTCATCAACCTCCTAAGAGACCTCTGAGGCTTACAGCTGGTGGCCCCTTTAATTTGCACATCTCTGAGTTCACCTGTGAGAAAGCTTATGCCACTGGGACCGACTGCAGCTCCTCACTGAAGCACCTGCCACTCAGCCGGTTATTGTTATTCAGTCTGGACCTGCTTTTTCTCTTCCTAAAACATAGTATCATATGGAATCCTGAGTCCTGAGCCCAGTCTAGCCTCTGGGGCAGAAGATTTGTGCGTTTATAAACCCACAACGGGGTTGCACACAGGAGGAGTCTCCCAGTCCTTTCCCTTTCCTCAATGCCTGTGTACCAAATTGTAGGAATTAACTTAAGATGAAAGGGGGTGTCTTGTGGCTGCTACTGCTTCACTTCCTACTGCCAGCAGCCAAGGATGAGGGGATACCAGAGGCCAGGAGAGTGCCAAGCAGCAGGCATGGGTGCTGATATTGTGTACAGAAGGCTGGTACTGTTTGGAAATGTGCTGATACTCAGGCTCCCCTCCCTTTGGCTTGGGCTTGCCTCTCCTCGGCCTGGGACCCACCCTAGGCAGGATGCTGCAAGTCACTCCCCATGGCCTGACCATACACAGCTGCTCCAGGCACTTAGATCCCTTTCCATAAAAACTCTTGGCTCTCCAGGGGCATGGTAAAGGTAAGACTTTTGTCCAGGCCTATCTCTCACTCACAGAAGGCTTCAAATTTAGATTAAAAAAAACAACAACAAATAAACAATTTATCTCCAGGCCAGCTAAGGTGTCTGGATCCCATATGGCCAACTGCAAAGTTCAAGTCCCAGACCCAGTGGCTTGAAAAAGATGTTGGGCGTATGTGTGTGCATGCCCAGAATCCTGACAGGAAAAATGGAAGAGAAGGGATGGTAGTGTGGCCATCCAGCATAGGGAGTGCTTTCTCACTTTCTCCCCCCCACCCCCTTCTCTGGTGAGTATACACACCCTACAGCCTCCCCCGACAAAAAAGTTTATCTCCAAAAATATGCTAATCTGGCTGAAATGAAGGAAAAGATCATTAACTTTAAACTTATGTCTGACTTTGGTACCAGCCCATGGATTTTAAAATGAATCCTATCTTCTTGTGAATAGGATGATTGCATTGTCTTATGTGTGTTTTTAAAATTTTACCCATTTTGGAACCAGCAGATGGCATAATGTTTATGTCGCTGGACTCCCACGTATTCCACTGCATTTCGAGTCCTGGACCTGGCATCTTAAAACTCACACCAAGGGGGACCAGCAGGTGGTGTGGTGGTTAAGGCACTAGACACTCCCACACGACCAACCATGGTTCAAGTCCTGGACCTAGTGGCTTGGTTTCTCACTTTCCCTCTTTCTCTCTCTCTCTCTGGTCAAACCAAAATAAAATGAATGAATAAATAAAGTAAAGTAAAACAAAACAAAACAAAACAAAACAAAACACTCACACCAGGTACATGTGTGTACGTGCCCAAAATCCCAAGAAGAGAATGGAGGAGAAGGGATTGTGGCGTGGCCATCCCCTCCAGGGAGCGTGTGTGTGATTTCTTACTTTCTGTCTCTGTCTCACTGGTGAGCGCATACACCCTATAGCAAAAAAAAAAAAAAAAAAATCTCTTAAAAAAATTACCCATGTGTTTAAAAGTATAGTTTATTAAAAGTAAACTTCTGAAATATATCAAATTTTTTGAAACCCTAGTTGAACATCTCTTCATTTTACCATATCTGATGCCCCTGAAAATGAAAAGCCTCCCTCTACCTCCCAGTTGAGCACCCCATTGGTCTCTCCCCCTCTTTGTAGACTGAGAAAAGAAGCTGCTCCCTTTCCACATCGTCATTTCAACTTCAGAAGATCTAAGATGCGATTTCCTGTTCCATGACAGCAGCTGCCCTGTAATAAAAGAGACCTTCTAAGTTTAGGCATCCGCAGTTCAGCCTCTTTCCCACTTCATTTTAATAGTTTCCTCCTTCCCACAGGAAGACTTCTCTGCCTGGCCCAGGGTACAAGCTGTGGGAGAAATGGCTAGCCAACATTCATGGGTCCTTTTCTCTTGCAGTGTGCACATGTTGGAATCAAGTGGGGAGTTTCCAGAAGAACTGATGCCTAGGTTTCACCTCAAAAGAATTCAATTTATTTGACATGAGAAATGGACTGGGCATTGAGATTTTTAGAAGCAAGCTAGGTGATTTTAATATACAGCCAAATTTCAGAAACAGTGCCTTAAGACAGTGTTTCTCAAACATTAGAATTCATCAGAATATTGTGGGTGAGGGCAGTTTGTTAAAACATCAAATGCTGGGCCGCATCCCCATAGTGTCTGATTCCGTTTCTGGATGATACCCAAAAGTCCACTTCGAACAAGTTGCCAGATATGATGCTGCTGTTCTGGGGACCACACTAAAAAAGAACTATAAGAAACAGATTAATTTGGGGAACCAGCAGTTAGCGTAATGGCTATGTCGCTGGACTCCCACGTAGTCAACCGCAGTTCGCGTCCCGTACCCGGTGGCTTAGAACTCACGCCAGGCGCGTGTGCATGCGTGCCCAAGATCCCGAGAGGAGAATGGAGGAGAAGGGATTGCGGCGTGACCATCCCCCCTGGCGGGTGATTTCTCGCTTTCTGTCTCTATGTCTCTCTCTCTCTGTCTGGCGAGCGCATGCGTCCTATAGCGAAAACCTCTCAAAAAAAAATTAAAAAAAAAAAGAAACAGATTAATTTTAATAATATGTATTATTTAACCTAATTATCCAGATCTTGTGCAAAGAATAAGTATATATATTTTTAATGCCAGAGGGTGCATGTGAGAAGAGAGAACTCTTGCCAATGGTGCTTGGTCATGCTCTTGCCCTTTTTTGCTCCAATTTTTCATCCCATCAGGATCCTGGGCCTGTGTGCACACTGAGCCACTGGGATAAGGACTCAAGCCTGGTTAGCCATGTAAGATCTGGTTTCCTCTGTGCAGTGATTAACTGCTGTGCTAGGAGGCCAACCTTCAAAAGCCTTAACATTCTAACATGTCATCGACATAAACAATTATTAATGAGATATTTTATCTGCTTTCTTTCATGCTAAGTCTTTGGAATCATGTGTGCTTTATATTTATAGCACATTTCAGTTTAGACTAACCACATTTCTTTTTTTTTTAATATTTATTTATTTATTTTTAATTTGCTGTAGAGCAAATGCTCTCACCAGAGAGAATGAGAAAGCAAGCTGCCAGGTCCAGGACTCAAACCAAGATCAGCCATATGGGAGTCCAGTGCCTTAACCACCACACCACCTGCCAACCCCTCATATTTCTATTTTTTAAAATAACTTTCAAAATTTTATTTTATTCATTAATCACATGTGTGTGTATATGCACCTGAGGGGAGAAGAGACAGAGAGGAAAACTTAAACAGGGTATGGTCATGCTATGATCCCCTTCCTCTAGTCTTTCAACTCATCAGGATCTTGGACATGCATTCC
>NW_006159844.1:8790821-8803780 GCF_000334495.1 Tupaia belangeri chinensis | reverse complement strand
TTCCTGCCTAGCACATTTCAGGTCCACGAGGCTGGGGATCTGAACCTGCAGTTGGCTATGTAGCTTCCAGCACTGTAGTTCAGTACACATGACTGCATTACTAAGGCTGGCCCAGAACAGCACATTTCAGTGGCCACATGGGGACAGCACAGGTCTGGATATACCACGTACTGGGGCTGCCTGCCTCAGGAAGAATTGAAACACAGAAGAGGCCTCCACTTTTCTCAGTGGTAGGCAACTCCTTCTTGCCTCCATCCCAGAGCCCCTGGAATATGTTCTCAGCATCTAAGAGTCCCCATCAGTGCTCTGAAGAGCACAAAATGTTGAGTAGACTCAGTTAGACCCATCAGGCTTGTTCCATCATATCTGTGCATCTGAGGTCAGAATCTAAGAGATTTTCATAGCCACTCCCACTCTCTTTCCTAATTTAACCATCTGAAGAGCCCCTGGTTTTTGTTGGAGAGAAATAAGTGTCTGAAATGGATTGAGGAACAGAGTGAAGGGAAAGCTGTGGTTGAACCAAACAGTAGAACCAGTGTGAACTTTCCTTTTGAATGCTACAGACAGGAATGAAGCTGGTATTTCTTGTGCCTGCGTTGGCCAAAGGAGTTCAGAGCACCTTGCCGTTTCTTGCATCATCAGGTGAAGAGTCACTGTGCCCTCCCAGCAGCATGCTGCCCTCTCTCCAGTTAAGCTCGTTAAACACACAAGTATGGAAGGCCCACAGTACATGTAAGGAAACTGGTGAGGCCATAGACTGCAATTATTAGTACCATACATTTTGGATTCCCCACATGTGCAGTATGATCTTAGATAAGTTATTTAATCTCTGAACTGTGGTTATTTCATTTGGAAATGTGTAAAATAAGGATAACAATGCCTATATGATAGAACTCTTACAGGAGTGTGCTGGGAGTGGATGAGGTAAACAAAGTGCCCAGGGTGCAAAGTTTAAGATGACATCCACTCTCAGGGTTGTACAGGTTGCACTGTGTGGTCCTCTCTGTACCATCACCATTGTTGCAGCTGTGTTATTACGCTGTATTAGATGTCACGGACATTCCCAAACTACATAGGGCATGTCCTTTCTATCAAAGAGTATAGGGGTAACTAGGGAAAAGAGGACGTATACATAAACAAATCAAAGTTGATCTAGATGTGATGGTTGTCTTGAGGGAAGGAGACATCACTTCCACCCAAGCGATTCAGAAACTGTCCTTGAAGAATAGGTGGAATATTTTGGAGGCATAGATTTGGAGGGAAGGATGGTTTATAGAGAGAATGGCTTAATCAAAGGCACAGGGGTGAAAACCTGCCTAGGGAATACTAACTTTGTTATATTGGCACATAGAGACAGAAGAAAGAAACAGGAATCTAGTGGCAGGCATTTGCACAGGGCTTTAATACCAGGCAAAAGAGTTTAGACTACAGAATTTTTTTTTTCAAGGAAAGTTATGGACAGTGTACAGGAAGGAATGACAAAAGAAATAATGAATACATTTTCCTTTTGAGACAGAGGGGTTTTTGAGAATCAAAATTTATTGCCACTGCCCTGTTAAATTTAACACAAGTCTTCATGACACATGAAACTTGTAAATCATATCAACCAATAGCACCCCTTCTCAACCCCACTGTACCAGAATAACCCCCGTATATACCGTGTAGTATATATCCTTCTAGACTTTTCCTTCACACATGGACAATTATATAAATTTTTAAAAATTTTAATAAAATTGGGTTATGCTATATTTACTTTTCTACCTTTTACTTTTCTTAGTGGGGTTAAAATATACACAACATAAAATTTAACATTTTAACCACTTGTAAGTATATAGTTAAGTGGCATTAGATACATCTACATTGTTGTGCAAAATTTACTACCATTTACCTTCACAACTTTATCTTCCCAAACTGAAATCCTGTACCCATTAAGCACTAGCTCCTTATTCCCCTTTTCTCTAGTCCTGGACAATCTCTACTTTCTGTCTCTGAATTTGACTGCTCTAAGACACCTCTTAAAAGAGGAATAATATAGTATTTGTTTGTGGCTAGCTTATTTCACTTAACCTAATTTTTTCAAGATTCATCCATGTTCTAGAATGTGTCAGAATTTCTTTCCTTTCAAAGTTGAAGAATATTCCACTATAAGTTTATCCAGATTTTGTTTATCCATTTTTCATCAGTGGACACCAACTTGCTTCTGCCTTTTGGATACTGTCTGCTATTTACTTTTAAATAATATATGGTTGGGAATCAGCAGTTAGTGTAATGGCTATGTCGCTGGATTCCCACGTAGTCAACCGTGGTTCGCGTCCCGGACCCGGTGGCTTAGAACTCACGCCAGGCGCGTGTGCGTGCGTGCCCAAGATCCTGAGAGGAGAATGGAGAAGGGATTGTGGCGTGACCATCCCCCCTGGGGGGTGATTTCTCACTTTCTGTCTCTATGTCTCTCTCTGTCTGTCTGGTGAGCGCACGCGCCCTATAGCGAAAACCTCTCTCAAAAATAATAATAATAATAATAATAATAATAATATATGGTGGACATCATCCCATGTGAGTTCCTCTAGAACCACCTCATTCTTCTTGATGTCTGCCTAATATTCCATTGCATGGACATGACTAGCCTAGAATCACACAATCAGCTAGTGGTAAGCAGGGATTCAAACCCAGTTCTTTCTGGCTCCATAGGCTGAGTGCTTTTCATCATTGCAGGAGACAGGAGAGGTACGTACATTTTGAGCCATCACATAGCTGGCATGACGTTATGAAAGTATAAAATGTGGTATAACTAGATTTGGTTCTGAGAGAATTCTGAGAAATGAAGTGATGAGAGTGGGCGAGGCTGGATCTGGCCCTGATTTAGGAGTTCCCACTCTGTGTCCTCGGTCACTGCCAGCTGTTGGTTCATGCTAACCTGACTGCCTCTCAGGGTCACTCAGAATAGTAATGGATAGTAACAATAATGAGTAATGAATAGGCCAAAAGGGACCTGAAAGTTTATCTGGCCCAACACTTTGTTTTAGGAGAGCAAGAAATTGGAGCCCAGAGTTGAGCCCCAAGGCTATGTGAGTTTCCCTCTGCAAGGGGAGAGGGAGTGGCTGCTAACTAAGTAATGTAAGAAGATCCTACACATTGTTTTCATCCCAACTTTATTGACACACAGTCACTCTGCTGATGCTGGGAACTCATTTTCCCAAGTGAATTATTTTTATTGTTTATTTTGCCTGTACACATGTATTCTTCCAGCAGCCTGCCTGGCTTTTTAGAAAGATATTTACGTTTTCTGATCACTTTCTTCCAGGAATGTAAAATCAATCTGGGTGTCATTAAGAGAGTAGTCTCTGAAGAAGATTCTGGGGACAATGAATTTGTCACCCAGCTTACTTTCTTTTCCTGAGCAATTGGAATTTCTTCCATGAAGGATGAAATTTAGTGTTATTTTACTGACTGAACCTTGGTCTTTTACTGACTTGCCAAGTTTTCATTCCATTGTCTCACTGTCATCTGGTGATTTGATCTCTACACTGATTAATTAGTTTCAAGCCCCTTCACATTGACCTAATAAAATTGGCATGTTTAATTTGCGTGGAGAAATTTATGAGAATGTTTCACTTAGAGTCTGATAAGGGACATTTTTTAAATGACCTGTTGGAGACATCCCTCAGGAGAGAAAGGTTGTGCTTCCTGCAATCTCTTGAATTACAAGGAGCGAACGCTGAACTGATGGCAGGATTCTTCTTCTGCCAGGTCTGAATTCTTTCACAACAAGCAGATCTGCCTGTTAACGGGCAGTTTTTTATGTCCTCTCAGTAGAAGTACATGTACTGGTGTCTTTCTACCTCTAGAGATAGTCTGAACTGGTTCTAAGCATCAAAACAACCTGTCAGGGTTGGGCCTACTGGCTGCCCATCCTGCCATCCAGGACCAGGACAGAGCCACAGCCTCCTCCCCAGCTCCAGGCTCATCCTGCTAGATTTAAAAATGCCTTCCTTTTTTTTTTTTTTTTTTTCAAAATTGGCTGTATTACCCTCAGGAGTCACAAAGAAAAATGGATGGGAAGAATGCTGTAAGCGCCCTCCAATGCCATTGCTTTGGAGACCAGAAGCACATGGGAGGCCCAGTTCAGTTCCTGAACCTGAACATTCAGGATACATTTGTGTACACCTGTAACCCTAGCTAATTGGGGGGCTAGGGCAGGAGGATTGCAACACCTAAGACCCTGTCATAATATCTATAGGTTTCTCTCACACACTCCCCTTCTCAGAGAAAACAAGGTGCGGGGGAGGAGATTCAGCTAAGAACTAAACCCCATCCTAGATATAGGACTGATTCACAGCACTCAGTAAGATGCCTTTAGTAGTGTGTTTATTCCCTGGCTAGAATTAAAATTCTAATAGCTTCTTTCCCAATCAGCAGCACCAGGATGCAGAGAGCTTGTTTATTTAACACGATCAGACCAGTATATCCAACTAATCGCTGCACTCACATCTCTCTTAAGATAGCTTCCATAAAAACGTGAAAACATGACATTAGAATTTTCTAAATATTCCTTCAAAGCACTCTGCAACTGCCTGCCCCCTAGCTGTAGCCGACTAGGCAGTGGCTGAGGCATCCCCCTCAGTGGAAACTTCTCATACATCTCCATCAAGCAAGGCGAGAGCTACAGCCAGAAATGAACCCACATACACACATACAAAGCAGCCTCCCTGCGTGCCAGGCAGGGCCCTGGGAGCTGCTGTGCAAGCTGCAGCATTTGGCTGATTCATTTGTCTTCATTAATGTTGCTTATAGCTAAGGCCTTTGTCACATATATGATTATGTGAGATTCAATTCTCTTGAATGTGTAAACACAGAGCTCCAGCACAAGGCTCCAAGCAGGCAGCAGCCTAGAGAGAAGCTCTTCTGTGTTGTGGGGAATAGGTTATGCTTTCAACCTATAGGGATGGAGCCATGCTGGGGGGCCAGGGTCTTAAATGTCAATAATGGATTCTTGGGGGCCAGCAGTTGGTGTAATGATTAAGGTTCTGGACTCCCACGTGGCCGACCACAGCCTGAAACTCACACCAGGCATAGGTGTATGAGTCTCCAAAATCCTGAGAGGAGACCGGAGGAAAAGGGATTGCGTCATGACCATCCCCCCAGCAGGGAATTTCTCACTTTCTTTCTCCCTGGCAAACACAAGCACCCTATAACTAAAATCTCTGTGAAAAGAAAAAAAAACAGGTTCTTGGAGTGAGGTGGCTTAGGGGTATTGTTGCCTTGATCCTAGGCCCCAGGGGCTTTTCTCTGCTGCCCTTCCCTCATAGAATGTGACTTCCTCGTACCTCCCACCCCTCAGTTCACATTCACCAAGCCCCTCCATTTAATGTCCCTCCACTTGCTCTCTTCCTCTCTCCTCCTCCAGGGTCCTGTCTCTAAGGTCGCCATCATCTCATGACTGGATGCCTGCAATAGCCTTTTGATTAATCATACTCCCTACCCAGAGTCGTGTTCCTTCTAATCTTGCTGGTATCTTAATCTTCCTATAATACATATCGGTTTGAGTCATCTCTCCTTCCTCAGGAAAAGGTCAAACTGTGATGAGGCCCTTAAGGAACAGTCCCCCGCCAGCCCTTCCAAGCTTCAGGTGGGATTGTCGACGTCCTAATGTGTTAGAAAAAGCAATGTTTAAGGTTTTTAACTTATCTACTCCATTTCTAAGATTAAGATGAGAATGTGGGATGTTGTGCCAACTAGGATGTCCAAGTCTCTGCTTTACTCAGTCTTCAGTTCCTTTTTTTTTTTTTTTTGGTTTTTGCTCTAGGTGCATGTGCTCACTAGAGAGAGAGAGAGAAAGTGCGAAAGCACTCCCCAGAGGAGACAGCCATGTCACAGTCCCTTTTCCTCCATTCTCCTCTCAGGATCTTGGGCACACGTGGACATGTACTCAGGGTATCCTTCAAGCTGCTGGGTCCGAGACTCCAACTACACAGCGGTCATATGGAATCCAACCACCTTAACTACCATGCCACTGGCTGGCCACTTCAGTTTGCTTTTTGAGCTATCATACTCAGGCCACTTTCAGTGTGGAAAAACAAAACAAAACGAAAAAAGGGCAAGTTGCCAAAGGAAAGAAAGGAGGATTTACTAAAGGACATGCCTGTATGGAAACCCAGAGAAATCTGGTTTAGGAAGGGCAGAAACAACTCCAAAGCCCACCAAGTCCTTCTTCCTCTCTTTAGTTCTCTCCCCATTTCATTTCTTCTCTCTCCCCTCACTACTCAGCAGCTTCACTCTTCTCTATTAACCTTGCTTCCTCTTAATGAGCTTCCTCTCCTTACTCATTTTGTACACAGCTCAAAATGGCAGCCACGTGCCAGCATCCACTTGCACTTGCAAAATAACATCCACCACTCACTACAACTCCTTATTATCTCAGAGACTGGGATGGTCTGAGTCATCTTTCTCAGCCAGTCCTGGTTCCGGCAAACCTGTGGATTGGTAGTCCTTGGCTTGGAATTCTTTCCTACTTTCCTCCCTATGGCTTTGGCTCAAGGAGAGAAGTTACAAGGGGCTGGGACTGGGGGCAGATTATCAGTGGGAGGCTATATGAGTTTGCTCGGGCTCCCATAACACAGTACCATGTGCTGGGTGACTTGAACAGAAAGTTACTGTCTCAGTGCTGGAGGCTAGAATTCTGAAATTAACGTGCTGGCAGGATTATTTCCTTCCAAGGGCCGTGAGGGAGAATCTGCTCTATGCCATTCTCCTAGCTCATAGCCTCGGGTGTTCCTTGACTTATTCTTGGCACTTTCCCTGTGTCCTCACATTGTCTTCCTTCTTTACACATCTGTCTCTGTGTCTACATTTTCTGTTTTGATCAGGACAGTAGTCATGTTGGATTAGGGCTCACGCTAATGACTTCATCTTGACTTAATCTTCTAGAAAGACCCTATTTCCAAGTAAGATCACATTCTCTGGTGCTCAGGGTTAACATCTTCTGGGGAGACACAGTTTAGCCCACAACAAAGGCTAGGGGCAAGGCCAAAAGACATCTCTCAAGTTCCTCTCCTGATCCTTTTCAGGAGCTCCCTCATAGGTCTACTTTGCCAGTCCTCCAAAACTGACTAGAGTAGAGAAAAATATTAAGTTCAAATTGAGGTGCCAACTACAGACAAAGAATCTTGTAACATATTCTCCAAGTAAACACAGTTTCCACTGTACCTTTGGCCAGGAATATAGTCTTTTTTTTTCTTGGATGGTTTTTTTTATTATTTATTTACTTTTATTCATTCATTTTATTTTTAATTTGACCAGAGAGATACATATATAGAGAGAAAAAAAAAGGGAAAGTGAGAAAGCAAGCCACCATGTCCAGGACTAGAACCATGGTCAGTCATGTGGGAGTGTCCAGCACCTTAACCACCACGCCACCTGCTGGTCCCATTGTTTTCTAAGACCTCTAGAGAAAGACCATTTATACCAAGGATAGGTTCATAGCCCTGATAGCAAGTGTTAACATGAGCAGTAATAATTGCAGTAATAATGATAATACTGTACACCATACCTATGATCCATTAGAATTGTTAAATGTTTTTACATACATTATCTTATTTGATTCTAACGACAAGTATGTAAAGTAGGAAACAGATTTTTGTTACACTTTCTTAAGTGTCTTAAATTTCTCCTCTGTAAAATGAAGATAATGATAATAATACCTACTCAAGGGTTGTTGCAGAGATTAAATGCATTATTAGCTATAAAGTTCTGGCATCCCGTACCTATCATAGAACTGGGGCTGGCCCTCGCAGCTCAGTGGCAGGTGGAGCAAATGTGAACCCAGCAAGGATGTGTCTCTGCAGTCCCAGTCCCACTTCTTGTCTTACATCCTAGAGTTGCTTTCCTAGAGGCTCATATAATGCCGTCTCCTTCTATTTATTTATTTTATTTTATTTTTTAGAGGTTTTAGCTATAGGGTGCGTGCGCTCACCAGACAGACAGAGACAGAGAGAGAGAAAGTGAGAAATCACCCCCCAGGGAGGATGGCCAGCCCGCAAATCCCTTCGCCTCCATTCTTCTCTCGGGATCTTGGGCACGCACGCACACGCGCCTGGCATGAGTTTTAAGCCACCGGGTCCAGGACGCGAACCGCAGTCAACTACATGGGAGTCCAGCAACATAGCCATTATGCTAACCGCTGGTCCCATCCTTCTATTTATTTTTTAAGAGATATTTTTGCTATAGAGTGCATGCATTTGCTAGAGAGACAGAGAAAGACAGGGAAATAGAAAGTGAGAAATCACCCACCCACGGGGGATGGCCGTGCTGCAATCCTTTCTCTTCCATTCGCCTCTCAGGAATTTGGGCACACAAGCACACGTGCCCACCATGAGGGTTTTTATTTGTTTATTTGTTTTAAAGGGAGATTTTTTGCTATAGGATGTGTGCAGTCTCCAGACAGATGGATAGAAAGTGAGAAATCACCCCTCCCCCCAAGAGGGATGGCCATGCCACAGTCCCTTCTCCTTCATTCTCCACTTGGGATTTGGGGCACACACATACATGTGCCGGTATGAGTTTCAAGCCAACAGGTATGGGATTCAAATCGCGATCAACTACGTGGGAGTCCAGCAACATAAACTTATCATATGCTGGTCCCCTGGCATGAGTTTTAAGCCAGGACTCAAACTGCAGTCAGTTACATGGGAATCTAGCAACGTAACCATTATACCATCTGGTAATATCTCTTGCCATCTCTTTATTCATTTATTTTATCTCCTGTCAGAGCTATTTTGTTACTACCAAAGTTAGGAAAATATAAAGAAAATACATTTCAAGTTAAAACAACATTCAGTTCTTTAGCTATATCTGAAGGACATGTAGTATAGGCCTTCATCAGAAAGAGAAAGGGGAAAATATACACACATACACAGGCACACACACATTTATACATCCTTATTATTGGAAGACATAGGGTGGGCCAGTGGGTGGGATGGTGGTTAAGGCACTGGACTCCTATCTGCATGGCCAACCATGGTTCGAGTCCTGGATTGGTTGCTTGCTCTCTCTCTTTCGCATGAGTGCATGTAACCTATAGTAAATTAAAATAATAAGAATAATTAATTTAATTTAATTTAAAAGAAAAAGAAGACCCAGGGTATCTGCAAGATGATGCAAATTTTTTTTTCTTTTTCCTCATCAAGTCTTCTTCAATCCTGATGTCAGATTCTTATCTCTTGCTTCCCTCCTTTAATTCCTACTTTGCCACCTATTAAGAGATTTTTCTCTCCTCTCTTACCTCCCTGGAGCCTCTTGGCTTTATTCTAGGATATCTTAGTAGGGTTCCCAGGGGCTGCATCTGAGTTAAGGAATGATGTGAACATGATTCTTAGGATGCATTGCCAGGAAAATGTTGTAGAAATGGGATTAGGAAGAGAAATACAGGGAGGTATCAAGCTATGTCCCAAGAGGCACTCTTTGAAACAGAGATCACACCTCAAAGTCACTATCATTGGAAAGAAGATGGATAAGAAGCTGGAGTCATTTATACTCTTGCAACTAACAGTCATTGTTTATTTTTGCCTTTGAGAGATTTTTTCTATAGGACACATGTGCTTGCCGGGAATCAGAGAGAGACAGAAAGAAATCAATCCCTGGGAGGATGGCCATGACACCATTTCTTCTCCTCTATTCTCCTCCCAGGATATTGGATACACAAGCACATGAGCCTGGCATGAGTTTCAAGCTGCTGGGCCCGGGACTCAAACCACGGTCGGCCATGTGGTAGCCCAGTGATGTAACCATTAAGTCATCTGCTGGTCCCAGTCACTGGTTGTTAAGGGATACCCCGACCTTCCTCTGTAGGATAGAAATTCCCAATTACTTCAGCTCTGTGTGCAGGCCTGAGGGTGGTCCTTTAACAAGAGAACAGCAGCTAGCTTTGGGGAATTAAGGCATATTTGAAGCTGGTGTATGCAGAGAAAGGGACCTGCTCCATTGGGTGCATGATGAATCAGGGTAGTCTGGTTCCTGAATCTATCCTATCTGAGGTGGCTTAAAGACTTTCCTGTGCAGGGGTGAAGTGAGGAAGGCTTTAGATACTTGAGTTGAGAATGTACAAAGCAAACATACCTTTCTGCTACTCAGTCACCATGTGCACTTTCTCCTGGCACAGCTTTGATGTTGTTTCATTTGTTTTACGAACTCAGAGAAGGAAAAGAAATGACAAGAGTGAAGGTAGGAGAAACCCCAACTAGACTACAAACATATTTCAGTCATATCACCTTGATTTTTCAATGAAATTAAGAATTGATGAGACTAACTTATCATGCCTATTAAAAACATGTCTCAGGTCCAATCACCAGTAGTTTCTGGCCTCCTGGAAGGGTTTTGGATTCTTATGTCCAGTCTGTCCTTGTATCCTAAGACTCTCACCCCGTGACTTTCTTTTCTGTTATCTTTCTTGCACTTCTTTTTTTGTGTAATTGGCCTTGAGTTCATGTCCTTCGAAAGCTATTTATTGAATATTAGGGGAGAGATACTGAGAGAGGTGGTTTTAAAATTCAGCCTGGATATTTTGGGGACCAGGGAATTAATCTGAGGTGAGAAGAGATTTGATGAGCTAACCCTCATAAACAGTAATTAAAAAAAATTGTGTATGTTTGAAAGGAAATGGAGGGGTACAGAAGGAGCATGCTGTCTGGGCTGTGCATGTCAGAGGGTGGTTTTGGAAAAAGAGACAGGAAGAGACTTTAAAAAGCTTGTGGAAAAAAATGGAAATAAAATATGAATCTATTTGGGTGCAAAAAAATTTTTTTTGAAATCCATGCAAAGTGTTTTCATACTATGCATGTTCCACAAACATTTTGAAGACCCTACATATTCTCCCTAATGAGAAAGATGGCTTTCTGGTTTACAGACAACAAACCAATGAAGGGGGAAACACTTGGCAAAGAGAAGACTACCGGCAGCCAGCACCTGTAGCAGGGAACTGGGCCACTCACCTTCAGTATCTCTTGGCAGAAAGGCAAGGTACTTCCTAATGGAGACTGATGAGGCCGGAACTCAGGGAGATAATGAACTGAAACAGGATTCCTCTCTGAACTGAAAGTTAGGACTGGCGATAATGAATGCAGTTGTCTTCATTGAGCCTGGAATTTCCACTATGCATGGATCTTTGTGAAATGAGGCCTTCCTTGTAGAACTACAGATTAAAAAGAGAAGAATCTATGTTTCAATTGCTGTTAAACTGAGCTAAGAAAAATCAAGCAATAGCCTTCTGACCCAACAGATTAATTCTGCAGGCCAGGTGCTCAGAAATCTCGGGGACCAGCAGTTAGCGTAATGGCTATGTTGCTGGACTCCCACGTAGTCGACCGCGGTTTGTGTCCTGGACCCGGTGACTTAAAACTCATGCCGGGTGCGTGTGCGTGCGTGCCCAAGATCCCGAGAGGAGAATGGAGGAGAAGGGATTGCGGCGTGGCCATCCCCCCTGGGGGGTGATTTCTCGCTTTCTGTCTCTCTGTCTGTCTGTCTGGCGTGGCAAAACCTCTCCCCCCCCAAAAAAAATCTCGAAGAGGCTTAAAAACTTCTCAGGTATTCTCACAATCTCTGAAAGGAAAGAGGTGCAAAATTCCTTCTGTCATCAAGGAGTTTAAGAATCTCAATGGCAGCCTGCAACCATTTCCCAAGGTTGTTTCTCTGAATGTAGGCACATCCTCAAGTCAGAAGCTTGTGATGTTATAGGGCAAATAAAAGGAATAGAACCTCAGGTATAAGCACTTTGGATACCTAGAGAGATGGCTTCCTGAGTTGGAAGGTTATCAACAAAATATTCCAGCCTCTCGCATATTAAAGAAAGTCCTAAAAGAGTGGTAATCCTATGACAAAGCAGGATATCAAGTCTAACGATCCTGCACACTTTTTTTTTTCTTTTTCTTTTAAGAGATTTTAGATATAGGGTGCTTTCGGGAGAGACAGAGAGTGAGAGAGAGAGAGACGGAAAACGAGAAATCACCCCCTGGAGAGGATGGCCACACTTCAAACCCTTCTCCTCCATTCTCCTCTTGAGATGTTGGGCATGCACACACACTCACCCAGCACAGCCAACTAACCATTATACCATCCGCTGGTCCCATGATCCTGGAGTCTTTTAACTCCCAACGTTGCTGAGAGTCTCACTGCGGAATAAAAAAAAATGTAGTCTGCATTGGAGAGATTTGCTTTTGTGATTAGATATTTTGTGATTAGATGTTTAAAATTGAGGGACCAGCAGTTGACATGATGGTCTATGTCTCTGGACTCTCATGTAGTCACTGCAGTTTGAGTCCCGGACCCGGTGGCTTAACCTCACACCGGGTACAGGTCCATGCATGCCCAAGACCCCAAGAGGAGAATAGAGGAGAAGGGATTACGGTGTGGCCATCCCCCTTGGGAGGTGGGGGGGATGATTTCTCACCTTCTTTCTCTCTATCTCTCTCTGTCTTTCTGGCAAGTGCACATGCCTTACAGCAAAAACCTCTCCTGGGACCAGCAGTTAGCATAAGTCGCTGGACTCCCATATACTCATCCCGGTTCGAGTTCCGGACCCAGTGGCTTAAACTCATGCTGGGCACGTGTGCGTGCATGCCCAAGATCCTGAGAGGAGAATGGAGGAGAAGGGATGATTACTAGGTTCAAACATAGATTCACTAAAAAGAAATCACAAATTAAATTCATTTCCATTTTTTATTGAAATATCAAACTCAATGATCAGGGTACTACATTTGGTTTTGGAAGGCTTTTTGTCAGAGTCTTCCATGATATCTTTTTGGAATAGTTGGAGAAATGTAGATTCAATTATGGAATAGTAAAATAGGTTGGTTTTATTGACTGATAGAGTGAGATGATTAGTGCTGAAGTGGAAAGTTAGAAGAATTTCCCATTTCTTTTCAACTCTTGTTAGGAACCATGGAGATACAGAGGTGAGTAAGATAGGGTTC
>NW_006159844.1:8789659-8790790 GCF_000334495.1 Tupaia belangeri chinensis | reverse complement strand
AGGAAAAAAATATATATAAACTAGCTGTGACCATTACGATTAGGGCTATGTTGGTGGCATATAAGGAATATGGAATCACAGATGGAGACCCTCTGGGGTAAGGAGAGGGAGACCTTCATGGCTGTTAATGATGTCTGACTGTTACATAGACTCTCTTATCAAGAAGTGAGGATTTCAAATAGAGACGAGATTACTGTCGGGGAAGCAAGCATATTGAATCAGATGGACCAGATTTCAGGTTCCTTTCAAATGCTGAGGTCCTGAATTTGTTCATGGTTAAATCATAGCACCTGGTCTCAGTAAAACCAGCCTGCTCAGACCTCTGAGCATGCCATTCAACAGTCGGACTGTGATGGAGCCCAACTACTGGGATGGATATTGGAGTTGGCTTCGAAATCACAATCTGTCTAGGATTGAAAGAAAGGAAATAAAAGCTAGTTAGCTTGTTTAGATTATTGGGATCCTCAGTAAAGGAAATACATTTGGCTATTCAAAAAAATTATAAGCTAGTGGGTCTAGAATGAAGACTGGCAACATGGGTGGGAGGCCCTCAATTCAGGGCAATTGGATTTATGTCTGAAGAATGCTAAAAACCTGTACACTCATTTCCAAGCTTTTTTCCAGTCATTAAAAGACTGATTCCGGGCCAGCAAGTGGTGTGGTGGTTAAGGTGCTGGAATTCCCACATAGCCGACCATGGTTCCAGTCCCGGACCTGGCGGCTTCTCTCTCTCTCTCTCACTCTCTGTCTTTCTCTGGCAAAATTCATGTGAAAATAATAATAATAATAATAATAATAATAAAGCTAAATTAAAAAAAAAGAAAAGACTGATTCTGCATTTTGAAAGGACAATGTGAGTTATTTATGAAGTGTTTTTTATTGAGAGGTTTTTGCTATAGGGCGCGTGCGCTCGCCAGACAGACAGAGAGAGAGACAGAGAGACAGAAAGCAAGAAATCACCCCCTTGGGGGGATGGCCACGCCGCAATTCCTTCTCCTCCGTTCTCCTCTCGGGATCTTGGGCACGCACGCACACGTGCCTAGTGTGAATTTTAAGCCACTGGATCCGGGACTTGAACCACAGTCGACTACGTGGGAGTCCAGCGACATAGCCATTACACTAACTGCTGGT
>NW_006159844.1:8777196-8783605 GCF_000334495.1 Tupaia belangeri chinensis | reverse complement strand
GGGCCAGCAAGTGGTGTGGTGGTTAAGGTGCTGGAATTCCCACATAGCCGACCATGGTTCCAGTCCCGGACCTGGCGGGGTTTCTCTCTCTCTCTCACTCTCTGTCTTTCTCTGGCAAAATTCATGTGAAAATAATAATAATAATAATAATAATAATAAAGCTAAATTAAAAAAAAAGAAAAGACTGATTCTGCATTTTGAAAGGACAATGTGAGTTATTTATGAAGTGTTTTTTATTGAGAGGTTTTTGCTATAGGGCGCGTGCGCTCGCCAGACAGACAGAGAGAGAGACAGAGAGACAGAAAGCAAGAAATCCCCCCCTTGGGGGGATGGCCACGCCGCCATTCCTTCTCCTCCGTTCTCCTCTCGGGATCTTGGGCACGCACGCACACGTGCCTAGTGTGAATTTTAAGCCACTGGATCCGGGACTTGAACCACAGTCGACTACGTGGGAGTCCAGCGACATAGCCATTACACTAACTGCTGGTCCCAGTTATTTATGAACTTTTATAAGAAATATTTTTGTATTGCCACCTCAGGTTTTGAAACCAACCCAAATAAAGCACATCTTAAGTCTGAAAATTCTAGTACTGTCAACCTTGTTTCCTGTGCAGAGCATGGTTTAAAATGAAATATTAAGCCAGTGAGTCATCTAAGTACCTGGGAACAATACACATTGGACTGGGAAGAATTTATTAGAAAAACACATCTCAGTCCCCCAGTTTAGGAGTATGCAGCTTACTCTGCATAGTTGTCAACAGCAGAGTTCTGTAAGATTTTATCACTGCCAAGTGTCATGGCCTAAATTCTAACTAGGAGTCTCCTCCCCACCCTAAAGTCAGTAATAAGATAGCCCCACATCCTCAAAATTCTTTATAAGTGTATCTCCCTAGAGGCTCACCCTTTCTCAGATTGGCACCCTCCTTTGAGAACAAAAACTGGGCATGTGGTGTGAGCAAAGCCCTTTTCACGAGGCCAGCTCCTAATTACGCCCGGCCTTTCTCCAGTGTTCTCGGTGGCAAAGCCCAGCAAGCACAATTAACTCATGTTGCAGGGCTCCAGATAATGGTGGGCATTTAATGTGGCTGAATATCGCAGCCAGGGCCTTCCTGTTTCCAAACCAGTCAAAAGAGTTGTGGGACCTTGAGTGTGTTTCACAGCCTTTTGCCATCCCCATGGAAAACAAAGAAGAGCTTGATGTCTGTGCTCAGAATACTTAGCATGAGATGCAGAAGTCTAGCCATTTACTCTGCACGAGAATGGAAGGTTGTGGTACTTTGACAAATTAGGGTAGAGTTCAGTTTGCTAGGCAGCACCATGCCTCTGTCTATGTTCACAGTCTCAACGTGACTAGAAAGATCTTCAATCACAAATATTATCTGTTCTCCTGCATAAGCACACAGACATCATACTTCGGTTTCTTCAAAAACATTTGTTGAATGTAACCATCCATTTTTCCACTCTGGCATTTCATGTTTTATTTGTAAAACTGCTTGTGTCCTTTAAAATTTAATGAAACAATATTAAATAATCCAGAAGCAGCATAATAAAACACCAGTCCATCCAGGCTGTGACTCCTTATTCTGAGAAATGGGTGATGTAGAAACTTGCCTTCTTTCTATTCAAGGAACAAACTCTGCTGCTAATCTGTACGTGTGAAAACCCAACTGGGATAGGCCTTAGCCCCTGGCTCTCTGTAATAGGAAAGGAATACAGATTCGTTCATAGGCAGCCTCTTCATTTCATCCACAGTAGCTTGGCAGTCAGATTATCCCACGTTTCAGTTGAAGAAGAAATGCTATGAATGGCAATAGAGTGCATGGAACCAATGGACGGGAGTGTTCTGAAAAGCAGAGGCCAGTCCATTCCTCTCTGCCCCCTTGTTCTCTCTACTCTTCATTTGTAAGCAACTGTTTCCCAAATGTCTCAGGCGGTTAGGAATGAAAACCCACAGAGATCTTCCCAAAAAAATACATCCTCATGCTCTTACCTTCGCCACATCTAGCATGCATACACTGAGCTAGTTCACCTCACTCTGTCACCGTTACACACTCCTATCCCTTGTTCTTCCATTTGACTTATTTTCCCTACTGACTTCTACTTAATCAATAGCTTTTTTGTTTTGTTTTGTTTTGTTTTGTTTTTAAAGTAGGGTCTTGCTATGTTGAGATCGTTCTGCCTTAGCCTCCCAAGTAGCTGGGACTACACAGAGCAGGCATGCCACCATGACTGGCTCTTTCAGACAAGGCCTTGCTATGTTATCCATGCTGGCCGCTAACTCACAATTTTTCTGGGCTTCCTGAGTATCTGGGACTATAGGCACATACTACTGTGCCTGGCTTTTTAGGGTGAGCCAAAATTGGACCAGGGTCTCCCCTGTAGCCTCAGCCTACCAAGTAGTAGCATCAACTAGTGTGGGCTACCACAACTGAGCAAGCAATAGACATCTTTTAGTCAGTGTATATCCCTTTTGGAAAAAAGTGGAAAAATACCGGGTGGTTGGAAATATCACAACATAATTTTTTTCTTTTTCTTTTTTTTTTTAATGCAAAAACACATCATGACTTTCTTTACAACCTAATACATAGCTAGCTAGCTAGACCAATAGATATAAATGGAAAATTATATTATCATTTAATAACTATTTATGGTATAAATATCTATGAAGTAAATAGAGGAAAACCAAGATGATATTACTATCAAATGATCAAGCTGCACTAAATATCTTTTAATTATTTAGGGTACTCTTCTGTCATTCTCCCTAGCACCCCTAACCAGCTAACTTATAAAATACTAACTTTGGGAAGTATACCATGATCTCTTAGACTAGGTTAAGTGTTTTCATTATGGACTCCCTTATCACACTGTCTGTCCCCTACCAGAGTATCCTCATGCCAGTCTGTACTCTAACAGACTACCTAGGCTGTCTGCCTCTCTTTTCTACTCATCTGTAATATCTGAGGTGAAGGACCATGCCTGTCTTTTTCACATTTTGATTTCTAGCACAGATCATGGCACACAGGTGGTACTCAAATAGATATTTGTCATATGAATAGAGGACCTCTCTGTAATTCAAGGTCACCTCAGACTATGTAGAACCAGCTAGAATGAATTGGATTCTCTTATGTACAACACCATGCTCTGGTCTATTTCTGTGGAGGACAGTGAAGGGTGGCCATACTTTTCAATCTTTTGAATACTAGCTAGACAAATGAGACAATCAGAAACTAATCAAGAGTCATGCCAAGCTGCTGACTTCAGCTGAAATTTAGAGGAAGGAGAGATCATGGAGGACTAGGAATCTTGGTGAGGCTTCTAGGAGTGAATAAGACTGCAGCTGGTCTAAAAGGAGGGGTGGAATCTGATTAGGCCCAGAAGACCAGGAGGACATTGAAGAAAGGAGAAGTAAGAAATGGATGTGTGGACAAGTTGGCATGGGCAGGACCTGGGAGACGCCTATTTTAGCTGGAATGGAGAGTCCAGATACTCCATGAGCTTTAGATTATTGAAGATTTGGAAAGCCAGGCAGAGAAATCTGGGCTTCAGACATTGCTTAACAGGACATTGATGTAAAACTTTATTGAATAAGGAAATATCATGATTAAAAAAAATAGTTCAGTAAGAAGGTCTTATGCTGGTGGCAAAGAAGACTGGAAAGGGAGATAGTTGTCCTGAGAATGCCACATAGTAACCACCGTGATCACACAAAAACAAGATGCCACAACCTGGGCTAGAGTGATGAGTGAATGAGATGAAGAAAACAAACCAGAAAAGGATTTTAAAGAAATAAATGACAGGCTGGCCTAAATGAGACACCTGATGCTCCTTAAAGGCCTGAGAGGCCTGGTTTCCCTGAATCTACAAATAGCTCCTCAGTGGGACCAGAAGTTAGCATAATGGCTATGTCACTGGACTCCCATGTAGTCGACCATAGTTTGAGTCCCGGACCTGGTGGCTTGAAACTCACACCGGGCGCATGTGCATGTGTGCCCACGATCCCAAGAGGAGAATGGAGGAGAAGGGATTGTGGTTGTGGCCAGCCCCCCTGGGGGTGATTTCTTGCTTTCGGTCTCAATGTCTCTCTCTTTCTGGCGAGCACATGCACCCTATAGCAAAAACCTCTCCAAAAAAAAAAAAAAAAGGCTCCTGGGGGAAGGTCTTATGCTGGTGGCAAAGAAGACTGGAAAGGGAGATAGTTGTCCTGAGAATGCCACATAGTAACCACCGTGATCACACAAAAACAAGATGCCACAACCTGGGCTAGAGTGATGAGTGAATGAGATGAAGAAAACAAACCAGAAAAGGATTTTAAAGAAATAAATGACAGGCTGGCCTAAATGAGACACCTGATGCTCCTTAAAGGCCTGAGAGGCCTGGTTTCCCTGAATCTACAAATAGCTCCTCAGTGGGACCAGAAGTTAGCATAATGGCTATGTCACTGGACTCCCATGTAGTCGACCATAGTTTGAGTCCCGGACCTGGTGGCTTGAAACTCACACCGGGCGCATGTGCATGTGTGCCCACGATCCCAAGAGGAGAATGGAGGAGAAGGGATTGTGGTTGTGGCCAGCCCCCCTGGGGGTGATTTCTTGCTTTCGGTCTCAATGTCTCTCTCTTTCTGGCGAGCACATGCACCCTATAGCAAAAACCTCTCCAAAAAAAAAAAAAAAAGGCTCCTGAGTGAGAACTAGTACCCAGGGCCCAGGATCACTAATGAGGAGGAAGGAGATGGCATCGAGTCTTTATGGTGTCCTGACTCCCCTTGTGTGGGCTGCAGTGCAGGGCACATTTCCCTTACCCAGGGCTGCGTTCCCATGGGACTGTCTGCTCACTCCCTGGGCATCACCTTCTCCAGCACAGGCATAACCTTCTCCCCTCAGCACCAGTTTTATATTCCGGGCAGGTAGCTTAAGGGTCTTCTTGCTGCCTTGGAGAGCTTTATCTCCATGTGACATAATACCCAGGCTGTGCTAGAGACTTAGCTAAAGTCTAGGTGATTAGCACAGGCCAGGAGGCCTGTCCCAGTGGTTGCTGGGAATATATTTATTTATTTATACATATATAAATATATCAGTTTTGACTGCCTTCTCTGAGACCTCATGGGCCTGCTTTCATACTTTCTTCCAATGGCTTTTCATCATAGTCTTAACGACCTTCATGTCAACAAATTACTTTAAAAGAAAAGGTGCCACTTATTAAGAATGTGCTCAGGGGAGTAAGCATTTCCGTTGCACCATCTTTCCCAGCTAAGCTCCTTCTCTGGAGAACTTGGAGCCTCATTGCCATGATTTATTATTCCGGTGTCATTCCCGGACAGCCTGCCTGCTCCCCCGGTTCAGCTTTTCATCATCATTTCGGGGCTGTTTGCTCAGCCTTTGCTATTGCTGTTGCAATTGTGTTTTGGATCTGACCTCCTGGCAAGCTTGTAGGGCTTGGCAGAAGAGGCTGCCAGCAGAGGGGAGTGCCCAGAGCTCATGAGGAAGGGGAGGAGGTTGGGAAAGGACTCCGAGATATATTTGTGCTTTCTGAGCCAGAAAGAATGTTCATGGAGCAATGAGCTTACATGCTCTTCTGAAACATTCCGGTGATGGCCTTTATGATAGTGCTCCTTATTAGTCTCTCCTTAGTTCTGATGGCCCCCTCAGACTTTCATGCTGTTGTCACCACCCAATAAAATGATTGTAATTCTCTTCAAATTGTGCCATATTTGAAGTGATTTCCAAGGCAGGGCACAGCTGCCTAACTCCATTTAGGAGCCACAGTCTTGGAAGTCAGAGGGCCCACTTGGGTTGCTACTCCCTTAACTTGACTCCCCTAGCCTAAGCCTGCAGGCTGGTAAGATAGCAGAGAGAAGAGGAAGTGGACATGTGGAAACCTAGGAATCCAGAATTGTCTTTTATTTTATTTTATTTTATTTTATTCATTCATTTATTTTAATTTGGCCAGAAAGAAACACACACAGAGAGAGAGAGAGAGAGAGAGGGAAAGTGAGAAAGCAAGCCACCAGGTCCGGGACTCAAATCATGGTTGGCCATGTGGGAGTGTCCAGCACCTTAACCACCACGCCACCTGCTGGTCCCCTCAGAATTGTCTTTTACACTGATGTCTTTTGTCTTACCTACTTTATAAAAAGGGAGCCACCAGCCTCCATCTTTGCCAAAGATGTATGGATTTATTATTATTGCTTAGCTTTATCTATGCTAGGCTATTTACATGTACTGTTACTCTTCAGGGAAATCCTTAAGAAGTAAGTAGTAGTATTTCAACTTTGCAGTTGCTTAGAGAGTGACAGTAATGACCTAAGGCTACACATTAGTAAGTGCTGAAGCTGGAATTGGGTCTTCCTGACTTCCAGCCCAGGCTTTTTTCTCCTCTACCACACTGCCTCTGATAAAGGTCAGAGCAGCCA
>NW_006159844.1:8759561-8769822 GCF_000334495.1 Tupaia belangeri chinensis | reverse complement strand
TTTTCTCCTCCACCACCCTGCCTCTGAGAAAGGTCAGAGCAGCCATATACTGACTCTTCTGATACATGGGCAAACATGCATAGTAGAAGGATGTTATGATGAATATATATATATATATATATATATATATAAATTTATTGAGTCCCTTCAATGTAAGGCAAGAAAAGGCTTCTAGCTTGTCAATGAAACAATGCCATAGAAAACTCAAATCAGGCACATAGTTCTTCCTACCCACTTCTCTTCAGGTGTGTTCTGATTACTGTATAATACATATGTTGGGCATCATGCTTCCCAGGATTCTGTAGCCTTTCCCTGTCACCCTAGATAATCAGTTCTACTTGGTGGGAAAAGTGGTCTGGAACAAGACTGTGTGTCAGAGAGCTCACAGGTAGCCTGTCTGGTTTTAAGTTCTTCCATCTAAAAAGAGAAATGGAAATTCATGTCCTGCAGAGCTATCTTATGATATTGGTGTAAGCATTTCCAGTTCACATGGAAGCTCCTGCCAAACAAAAGGTTATACTCCAGGTAAATTTGTGTGGTTCCCTTCCAGCTAGACAGAGGAAAAGAGATGTCCTCCACTAAACCAACTTCCCTGAAAGTTAAAGAGGACCCCTTTCACTTTTGAAACAAGTCCCTTCTTCCTTGCCACTCTCAACACAGGGACAGATGTAGTTCACTCTATCAAATGGTCTAACACTAGTATATTGGGTTGTTGAAAAACTCATGACGTATTTTTTCTATACTTTTCTATGCAAAAATGCATCATAACTTTTTCAACAACCCAATATTTCACATGGACAGGAGATCTTGGGATACAGACAGCCTATATCTGAGGTAAGTCTTCTAGGGAGAATCAGTTATTCACTGAGTCTGATGAGAAATTAATGCAGTTTCATTTCTCTACCAGTCCAGACTTAGGCATTGGGGTAACAGACATTGCCAGATCATTCGACTTCTAGGCTTGGCTGTCAGCTCTTTGGGCCTCTTGGAAAATGGAACCTTTTTCTAACTGAAGCTCAGATCCAGTCACAAGGCGCTTTCTTGAGTTAGATGGCAACTGCTCTGCATGCACCCAACAACCTGCACAGAAGACTTGAGCTAGTCTGGGGATCTCAGCCAGTCTAGTGGGCTTCTCTGAGGTCCTCTTCTCATCTTTCTTAGATGACTGCAAATTTTTTCAGAGACCTGTCTCTCCTACACTCTAGCTTAGCAGTGATTGGTAGGCTACATTATGTGTATCAATACCAGCCACCTAATACCAGCTTCATGAAACACATTGTTGATGAGGAGTCTAAAGTTGAGCCTCAGTGTGTGGAAAGACTAGCCTAGGGTTGATTAGCAGTGTCCTCTGTGGGCATGAGAGAGAGGGCCAATACACATGCTCGCTAATCACTGTCTCTGCAGCAGCATCAAGAGCTTGTTTCTCTGGCTTTACATCAAGTATTCCGTGTTTTTTAAACTCTTTATTCAGCTCACACATTTTCCCTTGGATATTCAGTACTATATATTTTTTTGCCTGATAAGAGCAGCTTATTTAAAAGTACACATTTATGTTTTATTGTATTGCCTGCCTCGGTATAGTGATTTTTGGAAGAGGGGTACTCTTTTGCTAGTGAGTTCTGTGGAAAATCTTGAAAGCGGTTACTCGAAGTTTTTTCACTCACTAAATAAATCTTTATTGAATGGTTATTATGTGTCAGACACTTCAAGGCACTGGGAATACAAAAATGAAAAAGACAGGGACTCTCCTTACAAGAAACTGACAGTATAGCCTGGAAAAACTACATGTTAACAACCAACCACAGACATAACACAAAACCTCACAGCTTCCTCTAAGGGAAGACTCTATGATGTTCTTGGACCTGGAGATTTTTTTCTCACCAACTCTCATTTTCTGAAGAGGCTAAGCTGTTGAAGGAAGCAGTACCTTCTCCAGGTGTTATCTATCACTAGTTCTTAGTTGCCATTGTCAAAGATCCCATGGTGCCTTTAAAACATACTCAGGCAAACACCGCTGAACTGGGCTAGTAAATCTGACTGAGGTAGCAGCAAGCTATTTGGCAACAGTTCTCAGAACCACCTTGTTCATCCTGTTCAGCCTCCACAGATTCGCATGTTCAGTGCTTGGCTGCCTACCCTAGCTTCTGAACCACCTCTGCTCTGTGACTGAGACCTTCAGGCTATGCCCCCTACTCCCAATGCAATGTCACCCCCAGGGGCTTCAGATTTGGGGCTTCACCCTAAAGCAACACTTGGTGTTTCCTCATGTGAATTCCACAGTGATTGCTGTCTTCTCAAGCCTGAACTCCTGTTTCTGACCTTGCCTGCCCAAATTCCATTTCTGCTAAGAGTCATTGCACCAGAATGGCCCGCCCATGCACAGCATGGAGAAATACCTGAATCACTATGGTGATATCCAGGTATTTCACATTTTCCTTCATTGTGATTCTGGGCTGAATTTCAGTGCTCATCAACATGTTTGGCAATATAAAGATGCAGCCTTGGCCTGGAGAAGGCTTAAGCCATCTGTTCTTCTAAGTGATAGAAAGGATGAAACTAAATTAGCTAGAACCAGTAAAACACAAGGAATGCTCTCTGAAGAGCATGACCTTGGTAGAAATTTTGCTTTGTAGCTTATAGAGAAATCCATAAAACCATTGAATGCAATGGTCAGAAATCTATTGTTAGAGACAGAAAGTAGTTTAGTAGTTGCCAGGGACTGGAGGAGAGGAGAATGTAGAATGACCACTAACAGGTGGAGAGCTTTTATTTCAGGGGGAAGGTAGTCTCGAAATGTTTTCAAATTAGAGATATTGGTAATTACTGCACAACTTCGTGAATATGCAAAAAACCACTGAATTGTATGCATGAGAAGGGTGACTTTTATGGTATGTGAAGTATGTCTCAATAAAACTATTATTTAAAAGAGAGAAAGAGAGAGATCTATGATCTCCTGGAATAAAAGAAAAAAAACTAGTTTGCATTTAACACTTGTTCAGCATCTACTATGTACCAGGCTTGATCTGAGGCATAAGAAGCATTCAGAACGCCAGCAGATGGTGTAGTGGTTACATCACTGGACTCCCACGTGGCCAACCATGGTTCAAGTCCTAGACCTACTGCCTTGAAACTCATGCTGGGTACTTAAGATCTGGGAAGAAAATGGAAGAGAAGGGACTGCAGTATGGTCATCCCCCTTGGGGGTAATTTCTCACTTTCTCTCTCACTATCTCTGTCTCTCTATCTCCACCAAGTACACATGCCCTAAGACAAAAACCTCTACAAAAAGAAAAAAATAAAAATAAAGGAAAGAAAGAAAGTAAAAAGAAAAAAGCATTCAGAAATGAGACAAAGAAGGAATCTGTAGCTCCTGGTAACCCAGAGATACATTGAAACACCTCCTTGCCTGCATCTAGGGTTTACCTGGAATTTTGTCAGCCTAGAGCCAGGTGTAGGCATCCATCTGGCCACAGAGGTCACCTTTGGACTCCTTTGAAGGGAGACACTGCCTATCTTGGCAACCTGAAGCCCTTTCATCTCCAGGGAGTGTTTCCCTGATGAGCTGGTTTATCTTAGTCTTTAGTAAATGATCCCAGGAACAGAATAAGTGCACTGTATCTTTTTCTCCCCTCTTGCTTTGAAAGTCATGTGTGTTTTCTCTGGGGCTTGATAATACAAAAATTGGGTAGTGAGAGGTTTTTTTTGTTTGTTTTTTGGGGTTTTTTTTTTTGGAGATGTTTTTGCTATAGGGCGCATACGCTTGTCAGAAAGAGAGACAGAAAGTGAGAAATCACACACACACACACACACACACACACCCCAGGGATGGCCATGCCTCAATCCCTTCCCTTCCATTCTCCTCTCGGGATCTTGGCACGTACGCACACGTGCCCGGTGTGAATTTAAACCACCAGGTCCAGGACTTGGACCGCAGTCGACTACATCGACGTCCAGCGACATAGCATTACGCCAGCTGCTGGTCCCAGTAGTGAGAGTTTTAACAACATGTTCTCCTGAGTGGGTAGCACTTCTGCAAGGTAGAAGGAGTTTCAAGCTCTTAGGTTTACCAGTGGAGCTAATTTTCATCTTTACTGTTAGGGGTTAAGCCCACTGGAGTGGCAGTTGTGACCTGGACACAGTGAGGCCCTGCCTCTACTTCTTTTCTTGAATATGGGATCTACCTTTGCAGGGGCAACATATTATTTACATGAAATTGTTCTTACTCATGGTATCCAAGCATCTCTCTACCTAGGACCAAAATTAAAGATCTTGGAAGCAATCCTTTTACTCTCCACAGTTTATATTTTCTGGCTTTCAGAACTGTATTACAGGATCAGCATGATGGTTAAGGCGCTGGACTCTAACATGACTGACAATGATTCGAGCCCCAGATTTGGCAGCTTGAAAATCAAACCAGGCATATGTGTGCATGCCCAAAACCCCAGGAGGAGAAGGGATTGTGGTGTGGCCATCCTCCCCCTTTGGAGGGTAATTTCTCACTTTCCCTCTCATTGTCTCTCTCTGTCTCCAGTGAGTGCATGTGCCATGTGCCAAAAACCTTAAAATAAAATTAAAAATTAAAAAAAAGAAATGTATGAGACCGGCGGGTGGCGAAGCAGTTACATCGCTGGACTCCCGTGTTGTTGACTGCGGTTTGAGTCCTGGACCCAGTGGCTTAAAACTCAGTTGGGACCAGCAGTTGGCGTAATGGCTATGTCACTGGACTCCCATGTAGTCGACCGTGGTTGGATTCCCAGACCCGGTGGCTTAAACTCACACCGGGCGCATGTGTGTTTGTGCCCAAGATCCCGAGAGGAGAAAGGAGGAGAAGGGATTGCAGCATGGCCATACTCCCTTGGGGGGTGATTTCTCGCTTTCTGTCTCTCTAAGAAAGAAAGAAAGAAAGAAAGAAAGAAAGAAAGAAAGAAAGAAAGAAAGAAAGAAAGAAAGAAAGAAAAGAAAGAAAGAAAAAGAAAGAAAGGAAGGAAAGAAAGAAAAAAAGAAAGAAAGAAAGAAAGAAAGAAAGAAAGAAAGAAAGAAAAAGAAAGAAAGAAAGAAAGAAAGAAAGAAAGAAAGAAAGAAAGAAAGAAAGAAAGAAAGAAAGAAAGAAAGAAAAGAAACGAAAGAAGATTTTAAAAAAAAAGAAATGTATAACATCTGGCCCTCAACATTCACACCAAGCTAGAGCAAGGCCACACCCCAGGTGTCTTCACTGAATACAACCCAATTGTTCAACACCCACCTTTCTCCTGTAGAACAAAATCAGTTGCCACCAGATGAGAATTTCCATATGCACCAAATCAGCCCCCAGGCAGGAGAACAAAGGGACAGTGCTGAAAAGTTGTCACCCAGTAAAGATAGGCCAGAGTTCACAGCCAGGGGTTCCTCTGCCTGTAATCTGCTCTGAGGTACACATGCACTTCTCCCTGGGAAGGTTAAACTGTACAAGCTAGCCAGCCTTAGTGGTGAATTTGGAAACTCCAGGAGCAGTGCGAAGGAGGCCAGTGGGAGGACAAGAGGACTCAGGGCATCTAGAAACCAGACACTTCCAATTTGGAAGCTGTCTGAGGAGTTGGGTGGGGGCTCATGATGCTTTCTGTAAAGACATGCTGGGTGGGGAAGCCTGTTTGGCAGAGGCAATAGAAACAAGACAGTTCATTTTTATTTTTGATGAAGTGAAACTTCATCTAAAAAAAAAAATTTTTTTTTTAAATTCTGTTGCAACCAAAGCCTGTCTCACAGATAAACACAGAAAAATGCTGTTGACTGTAACCATCCACCCTCAGGAATTGTGCCTCAAAAATGAGTAAGTGGCAGTTTGAAGGTCATGAACAGGTTCTGTCCAGCTGTCTAACAAGAGGAGAAAACAGGCAAGCAGAAGGGGAAGAGTTTAAAATAACAAGGGAACTCTTTAAATAGAGCCATAAAACTGGGTGGCAAACCTAGTCCAAGGGTTAAAAACAAGCTTTTCCTCGGAAGTTTCTATGGTAACTAGATAAAATCTACAGCATGAGTGTAGTTAATGAAATATTTCTTCTAGACCAACATGTAGTAGTAAGTAATGGAGGCTGGCTTTGTGCAAGTTCCAGTACAGGTTACAGTTTTAGCGGCTTTTTTTTTCCTGGCAAAAATCTGGCAAGGAGTTCAGTGAGACTCCATTTACTATAGGCCCTCATTTTTCTTTCTCATGCCATTGAGTCTCGAAAACTGGGGCAGAAACACTGGTGGTGATCCAAATCATGTGAAATGGAGAGAAACCTTTCTTCTGCTCTCCCCACCCCCAGCAAGTTCGGATTCATTTGACACACACTTGCAGTCTTAATTTGGACATTTAGAATAAACGCTTGTGACTGACTAATTTTATCAGTACACAAAGAATAAACGCAATCTGGTAAAGTTAGCTGAAATCTATCCGTGTTGTAGGTGACTAAGAAACAGAGGGAGTACTTGGACTTGGTGACCTTGAAATGATATTTTAAGTAGGTCAATTATTAGTAGTGAGACTTGGGGCAAATTATTTAACCTATCTGTGAAGTTTCCCATAAAATGAGCCTAAGTGCAGAACCCACCCAAAAGTTGGATTAAGCGTTAAAGGAGATTAAAATATATAAATGTACCTGGTCATACCTGGTATAGATTAAGTATTTAATACATGATGAATCTGATTAAATTTATTTGGCTAAGAATTATTTTAGGATTCCAGAGAAGTTCCCTGTATTTCTCACCAAGAAGATTGAACCCTCAGCTTCTTTCTTAGGGACTTCTCAGAGAATAACTAAAAAATATGAGATTACCCTAAGTGTAGAACATATAATTAGATAATAAGAAAAGTAGCTAACACTGACACTTATTTTGTCAGGTAATATTCTAAGGACTTTATATGCATTTGCTTATAATACTCATAATTCCCTATGAGATAACCAATATTATTGTCACTGTTTAACAGATAAGGAAGTGGAGGCATAGAAAGGTTAAAACTCTGGATGATGTATTATTTTAATTACCACCACCACTACCATTATCAACACTAACATTTCATTAACCTGATTCAGTGCTATGCACTTTATACATATCATTTCATCCCATGTTCATAACTTGGTATTACCATTTTATAGCTAGAGCAATAAAGTGTGTTATACTAAGTAATTAGCCCAAGATCACAAAACTAGCAAACAGGAGAGTCATGATTCACATAAGCAGTTATTTCATATGTAAATAAAGGCAGTTTTACTTTTTCTTTCAGGTCTTTATGTTATTTTTTTCTTGTTTTATTGCAGTGGTTACAACGTCTATGTCTAATGATGACTAGAAATGGTAATGGTGGACATCCATGCCTTGTTCCCATCCTTAGTAGAGAAGCAGCCAATGTTCACTAAGCATGATGTTTATTGCAGGTTTTTGTAGATGCTTTTTATTATACTTACGAAGTTCTCTTTTACTAAGAATTTTTACCACATATACATTTGGAATCTAGCAAATGCTTCTGCCATTCCATTGAAATGGTGATATGGCTTTTCCCTTTAATTTTGTTAAAGTGATGAATTTCAGTCATCGATTTCCAAATATTGTACCAAATTTTATCCTGTAATAAACTTCACTTGGTCATGATTTATTATCCTTTTCATATTACTGCATTTGGTTTGCTAACATTTTATTATGAATTTTTGAGTTATATTCATGAAGGATATTGGTCTGTAATTTTCTTTTCCTCTGTGTTTTTGTTAAATGTTGGCTTCAGGGTTTTCCATCTCATAAAAGGAATTGGGAATATATTCATCAGAGTTCCACAAGAAAAAGAAACCATAGGCTATGTTTATATATGAATGTGTATAGATGAATGGATAGATGGATAGGTGGATAGATAGCATGAAATTGACTTATATAATTGCACGGGCTAGCTAGTCAAGTTCAAAATATGTAAGGTAGACCATCAGAAGTTTCCAAACAGGAAACTATGACAGAAGCTGAAGCTTTACTCCACAAGCAGATTTTTTTTTCTTAGCAGAGAGACCTCAGTTCTGTTCTTAAAGTCTGTCAAATTTGTTCAGTTAAGACTACTCAAATTATTGAACATAATCTTCTTTTCTTAAAGTCACCTGATGGGCCAGCAGGTGGCATGGTGGTTAAAGTGCAGGATCACACATGACTGACTCGGTGGTTCAATCTTGGACAAGACGGCTTGTGAAACATGCTGGAGGTATGTATGCATGCCCAAAATCCCAAGAGGGGACTAGGTGGTGTGGCCATTCCCCTTGGAGAGTGATTTCTCACTTTCCTTCTCTGTTTCTTTCCCTGGAGCTCATGTGCCCTATAGCAAAAAATCTTAAAATAAATAAATAAATAAAATAAAATAAAAAACAGGGCTAGCAGGTGGTTAAGGTGCTGGACTCTGACATGGCTGATTGTGGTTCAAGTCCCAGACCTGATAACTTGCTTTCTTGCTCGCTTGATCGCTCTCTCTCTCTTTCTCTCTCTCGTCAAATAAATAAAGTTAAATAAGTAAAATAATTATTTAAAAAAAAAAATCACCTGATCGAGATCAGCACTTAGCGTAATGGCTATGTCTCTGGATTCCCACGTAGTCGACTGCAGTTCGAGTCCTGGACCCGGTGGCTTAAAACTCACACCAGGAGTGTGCGTGTGTGCCCAAAATCCTGAAAGGAGAATGGAGGAGAAAGAATTGTGGCGTGGCCATACCCCCTGGGGGGTGATTTCTCGCTTTCTGTCTCTCTGTATGTCTCTGTCTGTCTGGTGAGTGCACGTGCACTATAGCAAAAACCTCTCAAAAAAAAAAATCACTTTATCAAAGATGTTACATCTGTAAAATACCTTTACTGTAACACAGAAATTAGTGATTGATTGATTAACTGAGGACTATTGCCTATTAAAGTTGATATATAAAGCTCACCATCAGGGTCAGTGTTGTGGTTAAGCATTATGCATTGAGAGTCAGGCCCCATGTGACTAATTGGGATTTGAATCTTGGCCCCACAGCTTGAAAAACATGCCCAGCACATATGTGTGCATGCCCAAAATCATGATAGAAAGGAGGAATGGAGAAAAAAGGATTGTGTATGACCACACCCCACTGGGTGGTGCTTTCTCATTCTTTTTTTAAAAAAATTGATCATCATAGTCTACCCCCTGTCAACTTAGCACCCATATACTACTCCTTAAACATGTTATCAATGTAATGTACTAATTTAATGTTTTCTGGAAAGGAAAGATGATCAAGTTACCTGTGGACTGAATTATGACAGAAGGGAAGAGAATTGATATAACTCTGAGGTAGGACAGTGACTGTGTATTGCTAGCCTTGTCAGCTAAAAGCAAATTGCTTTTGGTAGTCTTTATTGACAAGGATAGAGAAAAATACATTTACTAGCTCAACAGCTGCATCAGGTGCCAGTAGCTACATTTAAATTGCTCAAGCAATAATATTGCATCTGAAACAGCAGGCTGTAATTTAAGTTTAGAATAATCAAGTGTATTCTCCAAGATCTCTCTGATTTCTGAACAACCCATATAGGCAAGTTGAATGGGGATGGGATGGGAATCACCACTCCAGCATCTATAAAGTCCTTGATTGTGATAATATATCTCCCTTAAATGTTTGAGAATTCACTAAAAAAAAAAAAAAAAAAAAAAAAAAAAAAAAAAAAAAAAAAAAAAAAAGGTGCCTGAAGCTTCCTTTGGGGAAAAGTTGCTAAATCCAAATTCAATTTCTTTAATAGGCATAGAGCTAATCAAAATTTTCCCATTCTTCCTGTTTTTGTTATAGCAATTGAGTTTTTCAGTGTAGGAAAAAGACTATTTCCAGGGGCCTGCAGGTGGTATGTATGGTGGTTAAGGTACTGGACTCCCAATGGCCAGCTGTGATTCGAGCCTGGACCTGGCAGGTTCCTCTCTCTCTCTCTCTCTCTCCCTCTCTCTCTCTCTCTCTCTCTCTCCAGAGAGCACATGTGCCCTAACATGAATTAAAAATAATAATACAATTAAATAAATCATTAAAAATATTTCTAGTATTTCAAGAAAAATCATCAAATTGCTAAATTTATTAGCATAAAATTTTATATAATGCCTTATTAACTTTTAATTAATATAGGATCTGTAGTGCCACACTCTCAATTCTTAATATGAGTTATTGTATTTTCTCCCCTTTTTTCCTTGATCAATCATGCTAAAATAGTATCTCTTTCATTCATTTTTTTTTTAGAATTATTTTTATTTAAATTTATTTATTTATTTATTTATTTATTTA
>NW_006159844.1:8748366-8759543 GCF_000334495.1 Tupaia belangeri chinensis | reverse complement strand
TATTTTACCAGAGAGGGTCAGAGTGAGAGAAAGAGAGAGAGAAGGAAAGTGAGAAAGCAAGCCGCCAGGTCCAGGATTTGAACCATGGTCGCCCACGTGGGAGTCTAGCGCCCTTAACCACCATGCCACCTGCCAGCCCCTTCATTAATCTTTTCTAAATAACCAAATTAATTTGGTTAATTTCTTGTTAATTTCTCTTTTTTTCCCTTCTATTTCATGGATATTTGTTATCTTTCTTGTTTCTGTATTTCAATTTGGGGTTTAACCTGCTCTTTTTCTAGCTTGATAAGGTAAAAACTGAAATCTTTGAACTAAATCATTCCTATTTTGTAGTATATACTGAACTTAAAGCTATAAGTTTCCTTTTAAACGCTACTTCATCTGCATTTCACAAATTTTGTATTTTGTATAGTACTGTCATCCAGTTTGGAATAGTTTGTAATTTTCCATATGACTTCTTTGACCTATACTTAAAAGTGTGTTGTTTCATTTCAAAATATTTGGGCTTTTTTTCAGGTATTATTTCATAAATTCCTAACGTAATTCCATTATATCAGGTTGTTGGGAAAGTCATGATGTATTTTTCTTTGTTTTTCTGTGCAAAAACTCATCATGAGCTTCCTGATGACCCAGTAATTCTGGAACACGCTCTGTAAAATGTCAATATTTTTAATTTATTGAGACTTATTTTATAACCCCAAATATGAACATTCCATGTGCTCTTGAAAAGAATATGTATGTTCAGTTGTAATGTGTACTGTTTTCTTAGTGGCAATTGGATCAAGTAAGTGTAGTTTTGTTCAAATTTTCCTTATGTGCTCTGATTTCTGCTTCACATATTTTAAAGCTCTGTAAATAGGTAAGTGCACATTTAGAATTTTTCCTGTCTTTCTGATCTGCTTAATATTTTTTTCCCATTAAGATATATTCTTTATTTCCTTACTTTGTCAAACGTTAATAAACCACAGTAGTTTTCTTATGCTTTCTGTTTACGTGGTATTTCTTTTCTTCATCCTTTCAGGTTCAGCCTATCTCTGTCTTTATATTTCAGGTGATTTTCTTATATACAGTGCAGGTGGTCCCTGACTTACAATGGTTTAGCTTATAATATTTTGACTTTACAAATTTTTTGTTAGGATATGACTCCATTGCAAGTCAAGGAGTATCTCTATTTAGTTGGGTCTAACTTTTTAATATCCCCTTTTAATTGGAATATTTGGTTCATTTCTGTGTAACATAATTATTGGTTTTAAGCCTACCATTTACTTCATTTTTTGTAGTTGCTACATCTGCTTTGTTTCTTTGTTTCTTCTTTCATGACTTCTTTTAAATAAATGGAATTGTTATTAGTATTCTATTTAGGTCCTGTTGACTTTTTAGCTGTGTGTGTGTGTGTGTGTGTGTGTGTGCGTGTGTGTGTGTTTGTGTGTGGTGTTGTTGTTATGTTTGGTTTAGTGGTTACTCTAGGAATTATACTATTACTCCTTAATTAATCATACTCTCTTTGAAATAATATTGTACCAATTCATATGAAGTGTGAGACTCTTAACTCATTAAAGTTCCATTTTCCAGGGCCAGCAAATGGCAAAGTGATTAAGGCGCTGGACTCCCATGTGCTGACAATGATTCGAGTCCCAGATCTAGTGCCTTGAATATCATGCTGGACATGTGTGCATGTGTGCATGTGTGCATGTGTGCCCAAAATCCCAAGAAGAAAATGGAGGAGAAGAGATTACAGTGTGGCCATTCACCCTGGTATGGTGTGGGGGAATGAAGGTGATTTCTCACTTTCTCTCTCTCCATCTCCATCTCTCTCTGTCTCTCTGGCAAGTACACATGCCCTATAGCAAAAATAAATAAATAAATAAATTAATTAATTAATAAGAAGTGAAAAATTCCATTTCCCATTCTCTATCCTTGTGCATTCTTGTAGATACAGATCATATCTACCTATAATATAAACCCTGTGATAAAATAATGTAAGTTTTGTTTTAAACAGCTTGTGGCCTTTCGAATTAATAGAAGAAATCAAGAATAGTATTTTTCATTCATTTACATTCTTTATAAATATCAGTGCTCTTCATTCCTTTCCTAAGATTTGAATTTCCATTCATTTTAGTTTCTCTTTAACCTAAAACACTTTATTCATCCTTTCTTATTAGTGCAAATCTGCTAATGTCCAATTCTTAATTATAAAATTTTTAATTATAAAATTTGTTTAACTATTAATTATGAGAAATATTTTGGCTTGATATAAGATTCTGAGTTGATAGTGTTTCCTTTCTCTAGTACAGCAAAGAAGTTATTTCATTTTCTACTAGTATTGGTTTCTAAGGAGAAGTTATGAGTCATATGTATAATTTTCCCCCTATATGTAATTGTCTGAGTAAGTTTGGGGTGCTATAACAAATTACCATAGACTGGATGTCTTAAACAACAGACTTTTATTTCTCTCAGTTCTGGATGCTGAGGAGTCTAAGATCAAGGCTCTGACAGATCTAGTATCTGTTGGGGGCCTGCTTCTGGATTGTAGGTAGCTGAATTCTTCTTGTATCCTCACACAGCAGAAAGAATGTGAACTAAGTCTCTGGTTTCTTATAAGGGCGATAATCCCACTCATCAGTGCTCTACCCTCATCATGTAACTGCCTCCCAAAGGCCGTATCTCCAAATACCATCATATTGGGGATTAGAATTCAACATATGAATTTGGGCATGAGAACAGACATTCAGTCCATAATGATAATGTATCTTATTTTTCTCCTTGCTGCTTTAAAAACCAAAACCAAAACCAAAACAAACAAACAAAAAAGCCCCACACAATTACTTAATTACTTCTTCCATGAGAGAGGGAGATGGGTGGGGGCCTCCAAAAAGGTCTTTATGCCATGATTTCTACCCCCAGCCTCAGCCAACAAGAATCACAGGATGGGTGTGCTTACCTGGCATGTACAGGGAGACCTTGAAATGCAAACATGGGACCTTCCCATATGGCCTCAGCCTTGTGGAGTATTGCATTACTAATGTGTACCATTGCTGGCCTTCTTGGCTTATTTTAATATTATCTCTTTAATGTTGGTTTTTAGAGTTTGACGATGATATTCCTAAATGTCATTTTCTTTTTATGTGTATGTGTGTATATATATATGTATGTATATATGTATACATATATTTATATAAATATATATATGTGGAGATTTTGCTATAGGATGCATGAGCTCACCAGAGAGAGAAAGAGAGAAAGAGTGAGAAAGAGAAAGAGAGAGAGATAGGGAAAGTTAGAAATCACCCCCAGGGTAGATGGTCATGCCCATGCTCTCTGCTCCTTCATTCTTCCCTTGGGATTTTGGATGGACACACACACACACACACACACACACACACGTCTACCATGATTTTCAAGCTACTAGGTCTAGGACTCAAACCATCTAACTGGCCATGCTGACATTTATGGGCCCCACGTCTTAACCTCCATGATACCTGATGGCCCATAAATGTCATTTTCTTTGTATTCATCCTAATTGGAGTTCAGTGAGATTTTTGAATCTTTAGTTTGATGCTTTTCATCAGATTCAGGGAAATTTTGAGTATTATTTCTTCAAATAGATATATATTTTCTCTCCATTCCCTGTAGAACTTCAACCATATGCATATTAGACTATGTCATCATTTCATAGATCATGAGGTCTGTTAATTTTTTAACATAGTTCTTATCTTCAGGTTGGATAATTTTTATTTATCTACTTCAAGTACACTTATCATTTAGTCTAAAGTCTCTAATCTGCTGCCAAACCCATCTAGCAAAATTGTTATTTCATATATTATACTTCTAGCTTTAGAATTTCCATTTAGTTCTTACCTATGTTTTCCATTTCTCTGCTGAGATTCTACATCTGTGCACTCATGTTGATCATCTTTTACTTTAAGGTCTTGAATATATTTATAGTAGCTACTTTAAAAACTTTGTCTACTAATTCCAACATCTAGATTATATTGGGTTCTATTTCTGTGTTTTTACTTATTTTCTTCATTTGGGTCACAATTTTCTGTTTCCTTGCACGTTTTATAGAATTTTATTATGGCCTAGACACTGTGAATGATACATTATAGAAACTTGAGATTTTGTATTGAGTGTCAAGATTGAACACTGTTGAGTTTTATTGTGGGCAGTTAAATCATTGGTAGATCCCTTTTGGTTCTGCCAGTCTGGGTTTTATTTGTTTGTTTGTTTAGTTAGGAAAGGTTTATTTTGGTTTTGAATTTAGTCCTAGGTATATCCTTACTCTATGATAGGGCTCTTACTCCTGAGGTTCTTATTTTCAAAGTAGGGGCCTTATTCCTAAGGCACAGTATTTCTTAATATTTATTGAATTCTAGACTAGAACACTATTATCTTCCAGTGCTACACGACTCCTGGTATTACCATTCACCTCACAGCCCTGCAACAATCAGTTTATTCTAGGCCTAATGGAGACTTGCCCTGTGCACGTGCAGCTCAGCCCTTGCCAATAGCCATGGTGAATTCCCACTCAGACTTTTGGAACCTCCCCCTGTATAAGTACTTCTGTAGCATCTGGAATCACAAATTCCAACTGTTTTAGCAACCTGGAACTGTAGTCTGCTCATCTGTCAATACTGCTTTAGTTCTATTTCCTTATGCCGTGTCAAGAACGTGTCCTAGGCAGAAAGCTAAGAAAATTGTGAAACACAACTTATACTTCCCTCTCTCAAGAATTACTATCCTGGGGCCCACAGGTGGCATGGTATTTAAGTCATTGGACTCCCACATGGTCAACCATGGTCCAAGTCCCAGACCTGGCAGCTTGAAAATCATGCTGGGCATATATGCATACATGCCCAAAATCTCAAGAGGAGAATGGAGGAGAAGGAACTGCCACATAGCCACCCCCTGGGGGGGGAGGGGTAATTTCTCACTTTCCCTCTCTGTCTCTTCCTGTGTCTCTCTGGTGAGTGCACATGTCCTGTGGCAAACAAACAAACAAACAAACAAAAAACTAAAAAAAAGAGAGAGAAAGAGAAAAAAAATTTACAATCTTATGCTGCTTGTTGTTCTTTTCTTAAAAACAGTTGCCTCAGGGACCACCAGTTGGCATAATGGCTATGATGCTGGACTCCCATGTAGTCGACCGCGGTTCAAGTCTTGGACCCGGTGGCTTAAACTCATGCCCTGCGCATGTGTGTGCGTGTCCAAGCTCCCGAGAGGAGAATGAAGAAAAAGGGACTGTGGCGTGGCCACCCCCCCTGGGGGGGGGGTGATTTCTCACTTTTGTCTCTCTGTCTCTCTCTGTCTCTTGGGCAAGCGCAGATGCCCTATAGCAAAAATCTCTCCAGAAAAAAAAAAAAGTTAAAAAAAAAACCAGTTGCCTCATATATTTTGTTCATTATTATCATTTATTTTAGAGGATTGATAAGTCAGGCATCAGTTACTCTGTCATTGTGGCAAGCTGAAGTTTCTGAATACATCATCTTACAAGCATTTTGAGATAGAATAAAGAATAAATGATTGTATGCGATGCCTGTCAATTGGAAGACCAAATTCTGTAAAGAAAAATATGGTTATTTGCTGTCTTCTTAAATGAACATTTCAAAAATACTACAATTGAAAATGTAACACCATCAATTCACTCATCAAATAGCTAAGAAGTGTCTGCATTTTCCACATAGTGTGTACCAAAGAAAGATAAAATCAATTAAAATATTCTTGATGACCAATGTATAAAGTCCTGAAAGAGATATTAAAAAAGTAAGGCAGATCCCTAATATTGGAAAGCTTTTGTCTTCTTCAAGATACATTATAGCCATAATGACCAAAACCACAGATAAAGACAAGATACTGAGACTGGCAAGAGAGAAACATCAAGTTATCTACAAAGGATATCCCATCAAGCCAACAGCAGACCTCTCATCGGAAACAATGTGAGCAAGGGAAGAATGGGAAAATGTATTCAAAGTGTTGAGTGAAAAATAATTTCAACCAAGAATACTATATCTGGCAAGATTATCCTTCATATGGGAAGAGAAGAGAAGAACATTCTCAGATAAACAAAACCTGAAAGAATTTACAAACACCAGACCAGCTCTCCAAGAAATTCTGAAGGGAGTGCTAGCTCAGGAAAACTAAAGTCAGACACATAGAAATAAGAGTTCTAAAACAGCTAAGAAAATAGCCATCTGGGTAATGGTAGGGACAAGTCCAGAGGTGAATGTTATCTTCCAGAATTTAAACAGAAAGATCAGGCCACAACAGAAGATGAAGTATGTGCATTTGAACTGATGAAATAGAATTTTATGACTTTTGACTAAAACATTACTGATCTTCTTAAAACATTACTGAACTTTTGTTGTTGTTGTTAGTTTGTTTTTTTTTTTACTTTTTAAATTTTTTTTATTTTTTATTTCATTTTCTTTTACACATTCAATCACATTATTTAGCTTACAAAGTGAATATTTCAATATGTGAACATTTCTCCCTAGTCCAGTTGATAAAACTATAAAAATATCTTCAACATGGGACTAGCAGTTAGTGTAATGGCTATGTTGCTGGACTCCTACGTAGCTGACCGCGGTTGGTGTCCTGGACCCGGTGGCTTAAAATTCACGCCGGGCGCGTGTTCGTGCGTGCCCAAGATCCCAAGAGGAGAATGGAGGAGAAGGGATTGCGGTGTGGCCATCCCCCCTGGAGGGTGATTTCTCACTTTCTGTCTCTCTGTCTCTCTCTGTCCAGTGAGCACACGTGCGCTATAGCAAAAACCTCTAAAAAAAAAAACCTTCAACAGATAATACTACCATATTTCTTTGTCCCATTAATGCTTTGCCTTTATATTTTTCTTCTAAATGTCCTTCCTCAGGCCCTACTCTTCCACACACACTGTATCTGGTATTTACATTCATTTACTGTGTTTGTATATCCTTTAGTCTATCAGTGTCAGTCATAGAGTGCGGACACTCGGTGTATTGTAAGTGGGGACATGCAATGTCTCTCCTTCATAGCCTGGCTTGCTTCACTCAGCAGTAAATCTTTCATATTCTTCCACTTTCTGTCAAAAGCCAGGGTTTTGTTGGTGTTGGTTTTTTTTTATGGCTGAATAGTATTCCATAGAGTCTATGTGCCACAGTTTTTCAATCCATTCATCTGTTCAGGGGCATTTGGGTTGGTTCCATGTCTGATCTTCTATGTTTTTTTTTTTCATCTTCTCTTGAGTTGTGGACAGGTCCATGTACCTACTGTTCGAACAGAATTCTAACCTGTTTCCTGGCTTTAAGTATTAAGCAAAGTTCTCTTAACACTTTTTTATTTTGATTTGTTAAAGCTGAATCTGCCTTTCTTGAAATTAAAAAATATATTTAAAAAAATGTAGTCTATGTATTGACCACAGTAAGCTATATAGCCTCAGTTATGTGCTATTTTATAGTATATTCATTTCTACTCACAGAATTTCATGCCTAAAGTCAACTTTTGTTCACAGATATGTATAAATCAGCTGAACTTACTATCGAAAATATTTAGATTAATTAAGATATTTTGTGAAGCAATACAATGTGGGAAAGAATAAAGGAATGGAAAGCAACTGCAGATACTAGACACAGTGTGGGAGGAGGATGGGAGATGGCAGAGGGTGAGAAATAGGGGGAAAATACTTATATATACCAGAAATAAGAAATGGAAAATTATTTGTTGATGATAGCATGTATGATTAAGCCACTTTACAGTGTATTCTGGCTGGAAAATTGTATTTTGTGTGCTGTGGTGATGTTCAGGGAAAGTATGTAAAATAAATTAATTAATAAAAAAAGAAATTACTGCAGACTGTAGCAGTCAAAGAAGGCTTCACGGAAGAGATAAAACTTAACATTAATTTTAAAGAAAAAACTGTTCAAATGGAATTGTGTATGAGTGGCCTTCACATGCCTCAAAGGTGCCCTTTGCAGTCCATATTATGAAATCTTTAAAAATAAACCACTAACTTTGGGGATGGCAGGTGGCATGGTGGTAAAGGTGCTGGACTCCTACATAGTCTACCATGGCTCAAGTCCCGGACCTGGTGGTTTGCTTTCTCATTTTCTCTCTCTCTGTCTGTCTCCCTGGTTAAATTTTAAAAATATTAATAATGATGAATGAAATTAAATAAAATAATATTTTAAAAATATAAAATAAACCACTAACTTAAATTTTGCACCATTTCCATCAGTCGCTGATGATTTCTTCTTGATTCTTTTTCTATGTAAAAGAGTGAACCATTTCGTTCTTTGAGAGGCCTCAAGGTTTCAACTGCTATGTCTTATTCTCTTTTGGTTTTATATGTTATATTTCAACCAAAGAGCTACAGTCAAAAGTTTCAGAAATGCTATTAAAACTCTATAGGCTTTTTTTTTTTAGGTTTTGTTTCATCCTGGCTGGTCCTCATATGTTTATTTTGCACTATTAAGATGTAGAATCATTTAGAGTAGCGCTAACACTAAACAAGAATCAGAGCACAAACAAGAGGTTTTCATTCCAGCCTGGCCAGTTCCTTTGTGGCTTCTTAGCACCTTGTTTAATTGTCGCCATCTGTAGAGAGTTAGCACTAAAGGTCTTGATCCTTGCTTCAAATCTGAACATCATATAGGAGCTAGTGAGATTACGCTTGTAAGAAACTTTGATTTCTTCATTGTGGTAAGACATCAGAGATTGCAAATCCACTCAGCAATTGTCATAATAATTATAGTAAACAATAGGAGATCTAAAGAGGGAAATGGTTTTCTACATTTTCAATAATTTTAAAGAAGATTGGAAATCAAGAAGAAAGGGGTATAGAAATGAAAGCTAACCTCACTTTAACTTAGATGGCATCTGACTTTCCCCTGGAGGTTGGCAGAGATAAGCAAAGTCTCAGAAATTATTTCCTATTGCTTCACAGGGCATCACCACAACCTTCTCACTGTCCTCTCTTAGAGAGTACCAGTGAAAACAGCTCTGTCCTTAACCAGTGCTCTCCTATTTGTTGGGATAAATGGTGACATTTAGTGTAATGGTAGTGCAGGTCAGTTTGAACAATTGCTTTGCTGTGAAGGGAGCCTGGAGGAGAAGGCAGAAGCTGTAAGCAACACCAGACAGCAATGGTATTAAATTTGCAATGCCCAAAGAAATAAGGGCCTCACATTGCAGGTTTGGGGCTTCATTTTGCAGGTTTTAGATGGTCTGTGTTTATGTGCAGCGAGCATTCTAACATGCATTGGCAGAAATACCAGAAGACCATATGAGTGATAATGTTCCCTGTGAAGAGAAAAACTAGGGGGCAGAAGGCAACCAACTATCATAAAAGTAATTGATTGTTTCACTTTTTAATGGTTTGGCAAAATTGCCTTTTTTTAAAAAAATGAATCATACAAATGGGACTATGATGTCAGACAGATTGTCCATTGAGATTTAAGAGACTAGTTCCTGCTATAAATTCTGATAATGAGTTAGTTTTTAAAACATTTTATGAGGTTGAGAATTGTCATGTCAAATTATTTTTCTTAATTTTCTCATTACTTTGAGTGCCTTTCAGAATACAGAGGATAACATTTCCTTTAGAAAATTCCTTCCGAGTTTAGTAGCTGTTGTTTTACCAATCAGGTCTTTCTCCAAGGATGGTTTTAGTGCATGACTTTAATGACTCAGCTTAAAATGAACAAGACCCCATTGTTGGCTTTCTTGTTTTTGTACCAGCATTATTGACAAGATCTGCATAACTCTTGGAAAAAGGTCTGTTGTCTAACCGAGCTACTATGGAAACCTGATCCAGGACATTTAGAAGCCTAATGCCTTTTCCTCTTGAGTTTGTGAAGAATTTTGAGGCTGATCAAACTTCACTTAGAAAATATTCATCAGGGAAGAGGGTACAGCTTGTTCACTCCATTTTGCTTTTCATCTTGAATCACCTTTGCAAATAGACTCACTAGCCCAGGGTGAGGGATGTACCACTCATGAGGACATGGTAAAGCATGAAGGTTTTACTTCTTTATGACTCTTTTTTCTTTAAAGAATTATTTATTTGTTTATTATTATTATTTTAAATTTTGCTGTAGGGCACATGCACTCACTAGAGAGAGATGAAGAGAGAGAAAGAGAGGGAAAGTGAGAAAACAAGCCACCAGGCCTGAGACTAACTGCAGTTAGCCATATGGGAGTTCAGTGCCTTAACCACCATGCCACCTGCTAGTTTCACGGTTCCACATTTTTACGTTTTATGTTCTGCTGGGTAGGAACATGGAGGAGCAAGAGCTTGGCTTTTTTTTTTTTTAATATCATACAAAATTGATAGTTAAGAAAACTTGTAGATACCTGCTCTACATCAATAAATAGTTATACATTCATGAGAAGAGTTGAAATGTTACCTCCAACCTGCAGATGCTAAAGAGGAGCTCAGAAATGTAGTCTACTCTGCTCTCCCATGAGAATTTCCCATGGAAATTTCCCCCTTTCCTTCAGATACCAACCTAAGCAAACACTCATGGAAGATGAAGGAAGTTCATACATCACCCTTGGGAGCCTACTCTGTTTTCTCTAGACAAGTACTATAAATGCCCCAGATTGTGAAGGACTGATCAAAGGTGTTCCTCAATAAATTCTTCAGGTCTTTTCCTTTCCTGGTTTACTGCAAAGTATTCTGATGACTTAAAGGGGTAGAGGGAGGCTTCAATGCCTTATATTTAGGTATAAATGTCACCTCAGTAAAATAAGTCTTTTAATAAATGCATCATGTGTGGTTATTCATCATTATTTATGATTCATATATACTTAGACTTTATGATGACTCTGACCACAGCTATCTCTCATGGAACATAAGCCAAAGGGGTAGGGCCTTGGAGACATTTCCTGTTAACATTGACAAAACTCCTCACTATGTGACAACTGAGAACTGGGTGTGTGTGAGTGACTGACATTTTCCTTCCTGGGATTGATATGCACGGTATGCCTGTGGTGCACTTGCGTAGTACAGATCCTGAGGTGATCATAGCCTTTTTACATTTCTTTTCATCCAAGATGATGATGATACAACCTACTATTATGTGGGGTAATTGGGATAATTCAATATACAAACTAGTTCTTGTTGGTATTTTAAATTCTTTTTTTCTGCCAGATCTTTTATACAAGATGGAAAATCGGTTATTTTGAGGTTTAGGTCTTTCCCT
>NW_006159844.1:8703692-8748130 GCF_000334495.1 Tupaia belangeri chinensis | reverse complement strand
GTTCAATTTGACGAGATCTGGTTAATAATGCTGGTGCACACATAAAGCAAGGGAAAGAGTTGGAATAGTCTAGTGCTAGGACACTATAGTTCACGTGCTTGTAATCTGGGCTTGGTGACCAGGAACTGTAGTCATCCCTGGCCCAAGGGTATAGCTGAAGTTGGAGTGTAGTTTGGGCTTTCTTAGATGTCCTGGGGAGAGGACAGTTCTCTCCACAGCTTTCTTTACAGAATCTAAGGTTTTTGGCTCAGAGGCTTCCCAAAAGGTGTTCATATTTTTGAGAGGCAGATTTTGAGACTAGGGGATTTGGGGATTATTGGATTATAAAATATTAAGTGTTAACTGATTCAGTCAACAAATTTTAGTGTATATCAGACACATTCTAGATACATATCTCTGAACTAAATACATCACTGAACCAAATAAAGAGACAAAATTATTTCCGTCATGAAACTTACATTCTAGTGAAGACAAACAATGACAATGGAATTAATAAGTAAATAAGGTAAGGGCTATTGAAGTCTGGGAAAGATTCAGTTCTAATTTTAGGCAGTATTAATTAACCACGGTGGCCTACAAAGTTCTCATTGTGAAGGTAAATTTGAGGAAGGAGCTGAAGCAGTTGAGGGAGTTAGCCATGGGGACATCTGGAGAAAGGACATCCATACAGAAGTAACAGACTGGATAAAGGCCCTTAGGTAAGAGCAGGTGTGTTTGAGGACAGCAAAGAGGCCCTGTAGCTAAGGCTGAATGAGCAAAGTGGAGAGTCATAGGAGAGGAGGTCAGAGATAATAGGGTGGGAGAGAGCAAGAATAAAATTATAAAGCTTTATAAGGACTTGGGCTTTTGCTCTGCAAGAGGTAGGCAGTTAGAGCAGAGGAATAACATGAGCTCATCTTTTAAAAGCTCACTCTAGACAACCACGGTGGCACAGGGGTGGCACAATGCTTCACAATGCTAGGGCCACACAGGTAGGTCCTAGGATCACATCTTGAGGGCTCCCTGTTCAATGTGGTCACCTGCACATGCCTGTGATCTGGGCCAGCCAGTCAGAGGTGATCATGGTTTGAAGTCTCCTGTTGGGGGTGTTTGGCTCTCTCTCTCTTTCTCTGTCTCCTTCTCTTGTGGAATAAGTAAATAAAAATAAACAATATAAAAGATGATTAATCTAACTGCAAATTAAGAATAAACTATGAGAGGATAAGGTGAAAGCAAAGAGACCAGTTAGGAGGCTGCTGCAGTAAGTGAGAGATGGTATGGTGCTTCAGACCAGAGTGGTAGAAATGGCAGAGGGAGAAGAGGAAGAAAGAAGAAAGAAAGAGAGAGAGAGAGAGAGAGAGAGAGAGAGAGAGAGAGAGAGAGAAAGGGAAAATTCTGTTCATTTACTTTTTAAGAGAGATTTTTGCTATAGGGTGTGTGCATTCGCTGGAGAGACACAGAGAGACAGAAAAAGAGAAATCACCCCCCCCCCAGGGGGAATGGCCACCCCGCAATCCCTTCTCCATTCTCCTCTCAGGATCTTGGGTGTACATGTACGCATGCCCAGTGTGAGTCTTAAGCTGTCAGGTCTGGGACTCAAGCTGCAGTCAACTACTTGGGAGTCCAGCGAAGTAACCATTATGCCAGCACTAGTCCTTCTTTTTGTATTTTAAAGGTAACGCCAAGATTTCCTGAAGGGTGAGTGAGTGAGAGTGAATGGCTTCTAGATCTAGAAGGAAATACTATTGTAAACCTAAGCTGAAAAATAAAAATGTCGGAGTCCAGTGACAACCACCCCCATGCCTTGGGTGTCCTGTGGACCAGGGGCAGCAGGAGGAGGAACAGCAACAAATCTATGGCTAGCCTGTTTCTGCATGGTCTTGACTTGTCCTGGACCTCTGACTCGTCCTTCCCATGTCTCTCACTGACTTCTCAGCCCCAGACACCTTCCTAATATTTTGACACATCAAAATGTTATAGTTACACTTTACAATGTACTCATTTATCCCACAGATATATATGTCGTATCTGTTTGGGGCCAGTTGCTGCTGAGCTTCTTGCAAGGATAAGAATCTTGGAATCACGTGCTGGTTTACTCAGCTGTGCTGGGATGTCTGCTTAGTGCCTTGTGACGATTTCATTCAATTCCTCCCAAAAGTCCTTTGAGATAAAGACTGTTTTTATCTCCATTTTATAGATGAGAAAACTGGGACTTAGAAAGGTTAAAGAGCTTTCCAAGGTCACACAGCTTGTACGGAGTGAGCTGTGTGATTTGAATCTAGATGAGCCTGACCCAGCTGCTCTGCTCTAAAACAGGAGTTGGCAACCTTTTTCTGTAAAGGAGCAGAAAATAAATGTTTTACCTTTGTGGACCATGTCGCTCCGTCACAACTACTCTGGATTACTCTGTCATTGTAGTGCTAACATAGTAACAGAGGGATGTAAATGAACAAGAATGGCTATATTCCGATAAAAATTGATTTATGCACACTGAAAATCAAGTCTCATATATTTTCATTGTTATGGAATATTATTCTTCTTTTGATTTTTTTCTAACCATTTAAAACAGTAAACGCTACTCTTAAATCATGGGTCATTAAAAAACAAGCAGCGAGCTGGATTTGATTCCTGGAAAATAGTTGTCAACTCCTACTCTATATGGTAAAACAGTCTCTTACCTGAAAAATTTCAAATCTAGGAATTTTCCACAATTGTCAGGTTAGATTTCGATCCTCATAACTCTGAGAGTTAGAGATCAAGAAGCTGGCACCCACAGAGACTGTCCCTTGCTGAGAGCCACAGAGGGGGAGTGACTGACCTGGGTCTGAAGGATACAGTCATAGGCTTCTGTAAGGGTCATTTCCCCATCTCTCATTGCTGCTTGCTTCCATAAAATGCAGAGCACATCAGCTTTCCAGGAATACCACCAGGCTCCATGCTGGCCCTCAAGGTGCTTAGCTCAGCATTCTCAACTTACAGTATTGATACCAGAAAGGAAAACGAATCCTGGGCTTGAGAAGAGACTCAGAGTCTTAGCTTCAAGAGACTTAGCTTCCAGATCTGAACAAAAGAACCGCCTCTTGCCAGTCCCTTTGCTTTGAATTTAGCTGATTGATTTTATTCCATCACCCAAGCTCAGAAAGTCCTCCTAACTGGTAAGAGGAATATGCTCCCTATATATAGCATCTCTGATCACTTGTATCTGAGCCCAGGAATGATGCAGGACCTGCAACACTGACTGTACTGGTCAGAATCTTTCTAGAAGCTGCCAAGACAAAGAGTACTCATAGGATTTTTGTGCCATATTAACTTTAAGTCTTTAAAGTAACATGTATCATCATTTTCAAGGCACTTTTGAATAAAATAAATGGATTAAAATATCAATCAAATGGGGCCATCAGGTGGTGTGGTGGTTGGGGCACTAGACTCCAACATAGCCAACTGCAGTTCAAATCCCAGACCTGTTGGCTTGCTTTCTCACTTTCCCTCTGTTTCTCCCTGGTCAATTTAAAAGCAACAATGAATATTAATAAAATTAAATAACTCCTTAAATTATTTTTTATCAATCAAACAAGTAAAAAGGGACAATGAACCTCCCATTGCCTTTAAAAGGTATGTAAGAGATAAAAAGAGTCCTTGGAGAAGTGAATGGCCTGATCCTCTTCAAGTTGCTCCTGAGTAACTTCAACTGAATGGGAAGCAGACTACATGATGTTCGCTCCACATGATAGGAGTGGACCAGAAGCCACTGGCTCATCAAATGAGAAGCTTGAGATTTAGGAACAATTGGCCCAGCCTGTAAAGATGATCTGAGATCATTAGATTCCTCTGTTGGTAAGCTGAGACTGAGCACTTATGTAGAGGTGGAGCAGTAAACTTATAGCTACCACTGTCATATGGCATGGTACAAGCTGAAGTTCTGAAGAAACAGGCCTGAGTAGAAGATGTAGGTGTGGCGAAGAGGAGTGCTGGAGCCAGGAACTCTTCCCTGCCTGCCTCTAGCTCTCCAGGATGTCAAGTCTTACCAAGGAACCTACCAACATTACTACTCTTTGATTGCCATAATGTCCCTCCCTGTTAAGTTAAATCCCCTTTACTTGAGCTTACTTGAGGAGCCATAACTAAAGCATAAGTTCAATCATATGCTCATTCACTCGGTCAATATTTATTTTTTTTACTCTGGGTACCCAGTAACACATATGACAAAGTTGCTGCTCCTATGGAACTCACAATCTAGTGGAGGGATAAAGATGCTAAATAACTGGGGCCGGCAGGTGGCATGGTGGTTAAGGACGCTGGAGTCCCACATGGCTGACTACAGTTAGAGTCCTGGACCTGGCGACTTGCTTTCTGTTCTCTCTCACTCTCGCTCTGCCCCTCTCTGGTCAAATTATAATAAATAAATAAAGTTTAAAAAATAATTCTTTAGGGACCAGCAGTTAGCGTAATGGCTATGTCACTGGACTCCCATGTAGTCGACCATGGTTCGTGTCCCGGACCTGATGGCTTAAAACTCATGCCAGGCGCCTGTGCGTGTGTGCCCAAGATCCCGAGAGGAGAATGGAAAGAAGGGATTGCGGCATGGCTATCCCCCCGGGGGGTGATTTCTTGCTTTCTGTCTCTCTGTCTCTGTCTGTCTGGCAAGTGCACGCGCCCTATAGCAAAAACCTCTCCAAAAAAAAATTAATAATAATTAATTAAATAATTCTTTAAAAAAAAAGATACTAAAGAACCAAACTGGTGAATTTGTACTTTATCAGATACTGGTAAATACAATAGAAGGCAGTTGTTCTTACTGATAAGGTGACATTTTAACTGAGTCTACAGGAGGTAAAGGAGCCAGTCCCACAAATATGTGGAGGAAACATTCCAGCACAAAAGCACAGTGAATACAAAGTGAACTGTTTGCTTTGAATATCTGCACATCTGGTTGGGCTGGGTGAGTGAGGGTGAAAGCAGTAGATTCATCAGAGAGATTTTCAGATTATTATTATTCATTCAGCAATGTTTATTAATCCTGCTATGTGCCAGTTATCCCAAAATGCTCCTAGATTTGGGATACAGTGTTTTCTGTCTTCAAAGTCTCCAAGTTTCATTCCAGCAATCTGGCACTAAAATAATCTATGGCTTGTAGGTTCTGTACTATGAATGTGAAACAAATTTATTAAGTGACATTAAACTATTCAGTGATTTGCTTACTTCCTGAGGCCAGCATTTCACATAGAAGAAGATACAGAATTGCAAGATAGAAATGAGACTTTCAAGTGTTCTTTATCTACTTCAACCCCTGCCTCTATGAGGGAGTGCCCCCAAATTGCCCCAGAAGTACAGCCTTTTTTCCTGTGCTTTGAAGAGATCCAAATGAGGAATTTCCATAGCTTTATTTGGGAATATCTTGTTCAAACCCAACACATTGAACTTGTGCAGCTCTGCACAAAAACATAAAGGCTTTTCTCCCCAATGTTCTGTTTCTACCAAAAATGTCACCAGGTGACCCAATTCCTTCATTCAAATGTTATTTTTAGTGAATGTCACATAAAGGCAGAGTATCATTATGAAGCTGAGAACAAATCCCCTGCATATGCCTCCTCTTTTCATCTACACCACCCATGGAGGAAAAGAGTGACACTTGGCCAGTCTCACATGAGAAGATGATATCTGACTAGAACCCAAAATAGTTATGCTTCAGCTGAAGGAAGGCTCTGTCTTTTCTCTTCCAAAGAAAATCAGAACTGTCCCCTAATTAAGTTCCTAAATACATAATAACTCTGCTAAGTCATGGACTTGAGCATAATTTATCATTTCCCCGGAGACAGAAATAACATTAATAACTATAATTTGGATACAACTGCTCCTCAGATTTACAATCAGTTTAACAGATTGTATTTGCTTCTGTATCTTCTATGAAAAGTCTTAACATTGACCTCTGATCTCTTAAAGAAAATGCATAAAAATGAAGTATTATCATATATCTTTCTATCCTCTTGCAATAGACAAAGCACTAGTCGCTCTTGTCGCTGCTATTCTGCTATTGTTGCTCTACACATATATTTGCGTGTGTGTGTGTGCATGTGTTTGTGTGTGGACAGATTGGAGAAGAATCTACATTGGAAATTTGCCTTCTGTTCATCCAAGTGAATTGCTGTTTTCCATTCCTTTGTTCTTACAAGCCATGAAAAGCAAAAAGAAAGTTTGCTCAATTGTCAGAAACTCAAATTTTTGCCATCCATTTGCCAGGGTACAAAATTGAAATTGCTCAAGATAACACTTAGGATTTGATGAGGGTATTTCGTTTCTGTGGTTAAAGTGCAGTGATAATTTGACCAGAGCACAGGTTCAATCCTTTATGGGCCACCTAAAGTCAAACAAAGATGAAACTAGCTTCACAGTCATTATTTCTTCCATCTGAACCTCAACCACTTGCCTTCTCCATGTTTGTTGTCAGTTACATATAGGAAACCATGTGATATAAGTTTGGCTCCATAAAAATTAATAGGAAGGAAATGGTTCAGTTGGCCCTGCCAATAGGAATTACAAACAAATGTCACCACTTGGTGGGCATGTACATATAAGGAACTCAATATCTATCCATAGATGTCTAATTTTTTTTCAATAATATTTGTTTATTTCCATGCCCAGGATAGCCTCGTGGTTAAGATCTTGAACTCCAGAATCAGAGAATTTTCAATTCAAAATTCTCCTTCTCCTTTTACTAGTTGTGTCTCTTTGGACAAATTAATGAGTCTAAGCCTCAACTTTCTATTAAATGGAGGCTTAATAGTACACAGTTCATTATTACAAGGATTATATGAAATGATGCATGAAAGTGCATAGCACAATGCTCCCCACCTCCTATGGTAACATTCAATAAATGTTAGTTGTTGTTGTCTAATAGTATTTTCTTCTGTAGATAATAATAGAGCCTGCTGGATTGGGTTGTTGCCAGCATTAAATGAGATAATCCAGGTGAAGAGATAAGCCTAGTGCCTAACTCAGAGTAAGGTCTCAGTAAACACTGGTCCTGATGACAGTGGTGACAGTGATCCCAGAGGTGAGATATCTCCCAAATTCACACAATTGGTTGGTGGGTAGTTGGGAATAGAATCTGAATATGATGTCACTTCTACTGTACTAAAGTGTGAGCTAAGAACCGATAGCGAAAATGATTCTTCCTGATTTTAATTTCTTTCATTGAGCATCAGTAGGCAACGTACTGATTCCTTAATGTTGCTTCTGCTTACTTGGCCAGATTCAGGCTTTTCTAAAAACACATTTACATTTCTTGTACCTTTCCTTCACACCATGAATGACCAATGAACTTTTCAATAAGTTCATTGGGCATTTTTCACAAAGAAAGGAAATCTATCACTTCTAGAAAGTTATTGAGTCCCAGAGCAGTAGAGAGCAACAAAACCATGTTGAGATGAGATTCAAATGACAAATTTCTCTATATCATAGACTCCAGGGTCACTCACAAGTAGCAGAAATTGTAGATGGTAAATATGCCAGTGTTAAATCCTCAAATGCCAAGAATCTACTCTCCCTGTTTGTTTCCCAGAATATTGTTCTGGGAGAAAGCTTTGGAGTATTTGGACAAAAGCCTGGAATAATTTTGAAGAACATTAACCTTAAGCTGTCTCTTGGTAGTCAAGTCTCCTATAAGTTCAAATTTAATCAAATTCATTTTTTTAAAGTTTAAATAAAGACTTATGATAAAGGACACCTATTATCATAGTGGTGGAGAAAGAGTTATTGTTTTAATCACAGTAATCCATCCTGGTGGTTGAAATGGTTAGAGAAGGGAAAAGTACATTTTCTCTGTGACCTGAAAGATTTTTTTCTTCAGTAAAAACTCACTTGGAGGGACCAGCAGATGGCGTAATGGTTATGTTGCTGGACTCCCACGTAGTCAAGTGAAATTCAAGTCCCAGACCCGGTACCTTGAAACTCACACCTGGCGCAAGTATGTGCACACTCAAGATCCCAAGAGGAAAATGGAGGCTATGGGATTGAGGCATGGCCATTCCCCTGGGGGGTCGATTTCTCACTTTCTTTCTTTGGTGAGTGCACGAGCCCAAAGGAAAAATCTCTAATAATAATAATAATAATAATAATAATACCAACAAACTCACTTGGAATTTTATATCAGAGTTTCTCATCATATTTATTTATACTCATTAAGTACTACTTCAGATACAAGATAACAAGCTTGTTTCAAATGTCATTGTATTTATACTAAACTTGGCCTTACTGAGGGTAATAATAGATTTCACAGGTGAGAATTCCTGGCCTAAATGTGTTGGTTATGTTGCTGGACTCCCACGTAGTCAAGTGAAATTCAAGTCCCAGACCCGGTACCTTGAAACTCACACCTGGCGCAAGTATGTGCACACTCAAGATCCCAAGAGGAAAATGGAGGCTATGGGATTGAGGCATGGCCATTCCCCTGGGGGGTCGATTTCTCACTTTCTTTCTTTGGTGAGTGCACGAGCCCAAAGGAAAAATCTCTAATAATAATAATAATAATAATAATAATACCAACAAACTCACTTGGAATTTTATATCAGAGTTTCTCATCATATTTATTTATACTCATTAAGTACTACTTCAGATACAAGATAACAAGCTTGTTTCAAATGTCATTGTATTTATACTAAACTTGGCCTTACTGAGGGTAATAATAGATTTCACAGGTGAGAATTCCTGGCCTAAATGTGTCTGAGAGATTATGAGGATAATTAAGCATATTTCTCATTTTATTGCTTTTCTCATCAGAACCTTTCTGTCATTTTCCATGATAGTAAAAATTGTTCAAGGTAGTATAAAGAATGGGAGAAGGGGACCAGCAGTTGGAGTAATGGTTATGTCACTGGACTCCCATGTAGTAGATTGTGATTCGAGTCCCGGACCCAGTGGCTTAACCTCAAGCCGGGCGCATGTACATACATGCCCAAGAGCCTGAGAGGAGAGTGGAGGAGAAGGAATTGTGGCGTGGCTAGTCCCCGCTGGGGGTGATTTCTCACTTTTTGTCTCTCTATCTCTCTCTGTCTCTCTGGCGAGCACACGTGCCCTATAGCAAAAACCTCTCAAAAAGTAAAAAAAAAAAAAAGGAGGAGAAGAAAAAAGAGTTGGAAGAAAAAAACGTCTGATAAATAAATGTTTTGAACAATATTAGACATCAGTGAAGTAGGCTATTTCTTACCATGACTAAATATTAGTGGGGATCAAATAAAAGCAGGGTATACTCCACACTAACTGAGCTGGACTTCGGCTGTATGGGGAAGAGGGAAGTGATACCTTTGGCTCTTGGTTCTTGCTTCAAACCAAATAGTTACGGGTCAGTGACCTCCCATGTGTGAGGTCCTTGCTCACTTAGTGCTTTCCCACATGTGAAACTCAGCATGTTTCATTACTTGCCGCTAAGCAAGAAAAAAAAAAGCCCTCATTTGAGACCTTTGTGTGTATAACAGACTTTATGTAAATATAGAGAGATGGAGGGATTTTATACCTCTGAAACAAAAAAAACCTTAAAACTGAATTTAATACACCCCAGAACTTAAATATTTCTCTCCTGCCCCTTGAAATGTTTAACCTTCTTGCTCTTCCCTTTTTCTTCCCTCTTAAGAGTCAATTTCTTCCATTCTCTTATGCACAGCCATTTTGCCTTATTCTGCCTTGTCCTTCTGGATGCTATATTTGGTCTGTCTAAATGGCCTATCTCTATGTTTTTTATTCATTCACTTTTTTCAACAAGTATTTATTGAGTACCTGTTATGTGCCTGGCACTGAGCTAGGCACTGAGTATTCAAAGAGGTATAAGAGAGATACAGTCCCTATCCTCATGGAACTTAGCAGTTAGTTTTCTTCATAAAAGGCATTCTAATAGCACTGGTTATCATAGTAATTTTTTTAAGCCTCATTTCATTATAAATTTGCATCTGCACTTCCTAATTCATCATGACATACAATATTCTGTCATCATCATCTTTTTCAAATGTGTTAAGTCCTCATGGGGATATATTATAGCAATAGGCTATTCATGCCCCAAGTAAGTTTTAGTACTTTAAAATCAACAAAGGGAGAACTAGATCCAGAAGAGATATTTAAGATGCTAAGTCCAGAGGAGATTATTAAGAGCTGTCCCCAAAGGCCTGATCATAGGCCTTGCTGATCTCAGAGCTTTCATGAAGGAGGAGGAGGAGAAAGAGCCCTGTCATCACTGACTAGCCTCCTTCTTTGGGGAAAAAAACGTACCAGGGAAGTACCCACCATGTTCCCCGGAATATGGGTCAAAATAAACAGTGCATTGTGGAGGCATGAAAACAGCATTCTTTAAACATGTTTAGGCCTTAAATTAGAGATCCCCGAGACACGCAAGAGTAGGACAAGTGTGAGGGTCAGGAGTTTGAATTAGCTCAAAGGGAGCCCTTTCTCTTCTCTTATAAGTGCCATGCAGGTGCGACTGAAAAGCATTCAATTGGGGACTGCCAGAGACATGCAAAGTAAGAGCCTAAGCCAGGAGACTGTGGTACTTGGGACTGGAAAAGAAGGCCAGCAGTCAATGGGCAGATTGTGCTGGAGTCTTCTCGGGCCTCACGAGCTAAATAGTGTGGGACTTGTCCAATATGCAGATGGGGAAAGAGCAGATTCTTGTTTTCTACTAATGGCCTCATAACTCCTGTCGAGTGAGAAGCAATAGCAACAGGCAGACAGTGGGGATTTATTCTGAGTAGGAGGAGTGGAATGGCTCGTTTCAGTCCAAGCATCTTGCCGCAGTCCATATGGAACCCCAGCTATTCAGAACACCAATGTGGCAGGTGGCCTTTGTTAGCTGGAGCTAGCACCAAGGTGCTTCCCTTCCCACAAGTTCCTTCCCGAGTAGCCCACCTACAGGAAAGGAAAGCGACCCTCTGGAAGCTTGGTACTTACTTAGCAGAATACTTACTTCAGTTGGAAAATTTCGTTGCACCCTTCCTTTTTGTGTTAAGAATATATTAGATATGTAAAAACATACTGTAGCCCACAAAAGTATACATCAATTATATGTAGGTTAGAGGTTACAATGAAAAAGAATACATTAGACTATTATATACTACTCTATAATACATTGTTTTTAAATATAAAATTATGGGTGCTGGCAGGTGGCATGGTGGTTAAGGTGCTGGACTCCCACATGACAAACTGCGGTTTGAGTCCCAGACCTACCGGCTTGTTTTCTCACTCACCCTATCTCTCTCTCTGTGTCTCTCTGGTCAAATTAAAAAATAGTAATAAGGGACCAGCAGTTAACGTAAAGGCTATGTTGCTGGACTCTCATGTAGTCGACTGCAGTTCGAGTCTTGGACCTGGTGGCTTAAACTCACACCAGGCACGTGTGCGTGTGTGCCCAAGACCCCAAGAGGAGAGTGGAGGAGAAGGGATTGCAGCTTGGCCATCCCCCTGGGGGGTGATTTCTCACTTTCTGTCTCTCTCTGTCATTCTGGCAAGCACACGCGCCCTATAGCAAAAACCTCTTAAAAAAAAAAAAAAAAGAAAAGAAAAGAAAAAGAGAGAGAATAGTAATAATGATAAATAAAATTAAATAGATAATTCTTTTTTAAAAAATACATAAAATTATGTAATTCACCCATTAAATTGTTTTATTGAGTTGTCGGAAAAGTTCTGACACATTTTTGCAAAGAAAAACATAGAAAAAATATAACTTTTCCAACAACCCAATGTGTGCCCCCAACCCCCAAATCCTTGAGGAAAAATTCATATTCCAGAAAAATGGACTTATTTATCTCTTGGCTACTAGTACTTGACAGATGTATGATTACAAATTGCCGAGGGAGTATGGTATGTATTTTGGTTTGGATATGAGCAGTAATACCAACAGATATCACTGTCTTGTAGACACTGGGATGGGGCGAAATTGTTTAATGAGTCGTCATTTCCACACTGCCGCCTTCACTGTGCCTCCTTTCCATCCTGAGCCCTCATCCTGGTGTCATTTGAATGCCCACCCCTGCCAATTCTCAGTCATTTGGCTAAGATAAACAACTGCATAGCCTCCTCCTTAATAGATTGAAAATCTATGCATTATTGAAATCCACGTGTTGTAGTCTTTCAAAGACAGAATCCACACAGACTCAGTTCTCTCTGGATACATTATAAGGAATGTTCTGAGACAGGGTCAGTCAAAAGCCTTTGGTCAGTAACTTCTTCCATTTTCAATTTGGAGTAGGAAATAATGGACATAAAAGAAAATGTCTAATTTCATCTTTCCTAAAATAGTACATAAACTGAGAAGAAAGTAAAGAATCAAAAATCGAGTTATACTTGTAAGACTCCAGTTCTATCTAAAAAAAAGTCTTATCTCCAAAGAAAAACAGAACATGGAGACAAATACCCAGATAAAATTCTAACCTGTTTCTAAGTTAACTTAGATGATTTAGACACAAGTGACATTTTGCCCAAATGGCACAGATAATTACCCAATTTCCCATGGCAATTGAGATGGTGAGAGCTTACTCCAAATGAAGAATGCGAATACGACTATATGAGACATATGATAGCCAGAAGAATAGTCGGCCCATTCCTTGAAAGACTTGGTTGTAAATGAAAAGAATTACAAATGTGTTTCTCATTCCATTACTCTCCTCCTCTCTTCATTACTCTCCTCCTAGTTGGAAATGTCACTTGAGCTACCCCTCAATGTCTAGGAGTCGTCCCACCATGAGGCTGAGGATACATTTTCATGTGGAATTGTCCCTCTCAAAAGGAAATCACAATACTTGTCAAGTTCGGGAAGAATGGCTATCCTTTAACCTAGAGGTGTGCCTACAGGCTGAATCCTGGATATCGTGCTCTTTCAAGTGAAGCAAGAGCTCAGGATGGGGTCACCTGAGTTAGAAATGCTCACCAGCAAGGATAGAACTTAGCAGATGAAAATGTCAGGGGACAGCTGGCTTGCCAAGATCCATATAAAATGAGAACTTGGCTATCAAACTTGAAATCACTTCTGAAATTCCAGCCTTAAAACCAAGAAGAGTTCACACCCTGTGTTTTGGAAGTATCCAATGGCACATGATATTATGAGGAATTGAGGGAGGCTCCCACCCTGTTCAGCATGTCTAGAACAGAGTGGGCAGGGCCCTTCTAACACTTTACATGGTAAGTAGTTCCCACTCATCCAGAGGTAGAACAAGTTCCTTTTTACTTTTTTTTTTTTTTTAAGAGGATTTTGCTATAAGGCGTGTATGTTCTCCAGAAAGACAGAGAGACAGAGACAGAAAGCGAGAAATCATCCCCCAGGGGGGGTGGCCACGCCGCAATCCCTTCTCCTTCATTCTCCTCTCGGGATCTTGGGCACGCATGCACATGCACCCGGCGTGAGTTTAAGCCACCGGGTCCGAGACTTGAACCACGCTTGACTAGTCCAGCAACATAGCCATTACGCCAACTGTTGGTTCTTATCATTTTTCCTTTTTCTAAACCAAGTCCTCACCCTTAGAAAGAATTGCCGAGGTATCAAAGCTGAGGTTCTGTTGGCCTAAATTGACATTATATCCAGGAAAACCTGAAACTGACCAAACTGAAAACCTGGGCTGCAGATCAAGATTGTGAGGAGTCCAGTTCTGAAAGCTGCACTGTTCTGGTGTGCAAGAAAATTGTGTGCCGGCCCAACAGACCAGTGAGGAGGGACTAGTTGTGGAGCTTAACAACCACTGACTGGCTGGGCTAGGAAGAGAGACTAAGATGTCTGTTCCTGGGACCAGCAGATGTCTCGCTGTCTCTCTCTGTCTTTCTGGTGAGCACACGCACCCTATAGCAAAAACCTCTCAAGGAAAAAAAAAGAAAAAGATGCCTCTTCCACTCGTTCCAGAGCTCCAATTGGCATCCTCTTCCATGGGGCTCGGGCAGCATGGCTGCCAGAAGAGCCTGCCTGTTCACCCTCGCACCTCCGTTTCCCAACTTCCAGCAGCTCAGGCACCTGGGAGCCCACACTGCCTTTAGCCCCTCTTCAAGAGGGAGTGATGGAATGAACCATTCCCACTGGCTGGCTAATGATTCACTGTGTGTTTATTGTCTTCTCCCAGGAGAGGGAAGGTAAGGATACTGTAACAATGGAATTTCACAGGTGCTGTCAGGCCTGGGAAGGAGGGTTGGTTAGAGACAGGGCCTTGCACCTCCCTCGGTCCCCACCGCCTTGCCTTCTCCGACTAGAGTGTCTGCCCACACTCCTACACTCTCAGCTCCATGCTTACTGTCCTGACCTGGGTCAGTAATCTGCTTCCCTGGCCCAGAGGAAGCCAGTCTCGCCTGGTGGCTTTCTGCTTAGTAGCTGAGAAAAGGAATGTGGTGCAATTCTGTAGGCACCTGCGTGTTCTGGGAGATTAGGGAGTCTGTGCAAAGGTAAACAGTTACATAAGGAAAGATACACTTAGTTTAGTCCTGGATCTTGTGTGGGGCCTGCTATACCACACAGGGTATTAAAAAATAATGTGGGGATTACCGCTGTCTCTTCCCTGTTTGTTCTTCTGAGTCACACTGTAGTTTAAGCAGCAAGAAAGACGGTGACCTTTCTCTTCAGTTTAACTTAAAGAGCGGCTGCTACCTAATGGAAAATTTTGAGAAAGTTGTCACTATGAAACAGTTCAATGGTCAGAGCAAGGCTTCTGGAGAAAGAATCTCAGGGTAAGAAGCATGGTGTGGCAGGAAGATCGATCACAAGGTCTAGGGAAGCATCAGAACACGTGCCCCTTCGTGGCTAGAGCTCTCCGATTTTCCTTGAGATTTTTCTGGAATTTTAACTTGAAAACATGTTTATTTTAAGTGAGAATTAGCCTTCCTTCAGTGTATTTTTGCTGTGGGCAGAGCAAGAAAATTCAAATCTAGACACAGAGGTTTTTCCTGGCTGTACAGATCACCTGCTGGAGGAGTGCATGCTGTTTTCTTCCCTCATGAGGACGTGATCATTTCTGCCACATAGTCCATGTAAAATGTGTAGAAGAGTACATGGTTAACGTTTAGGTGCTAATAATCTACTCCAAATGCTAAAGAAATGTGCAGCTACTCCTAAACTGGAATTTTAAAAATGTGACTCTCTTCCCAGTGATGCTGTATATGCGGATGTATTAGGAAAAGGCAGCAGGAACAGGTCTCATTATCTATTTAGCTATTTTTCAAAGCCTTCCTTGGGGGAGATGGCTAATGAATGACCTAAGAGTAGCGAATATGAAAGAACATACTGTACAGAAGATAGGCACTGATTAATTGCCTCCATTGAGGCTGGAATGACAGATAAAAAAGAAACTTGTATTAAAGCAAGAGAAATACAGGTTAGACATGATGAAGAACTTGCCAATTATGAGCATTTTAAGTTGCTGAGCAGGGCAGGCAAAACCATAATCTTGGCTTTGGCCAGAATAGAAAGCAATTATGTGAGCCAAATTCTACTTAAGGAAGGTCTCTCTCTTTCTCTCTTTCTCTCTCTCTCTATTTTTTTTTGAGAGAGAGAGAGATTTTGGCTATAGAGTGCATGAGCTCACCAGAGGGACAGAGACAGAGAGAAAGCAAGAAATCACCCCCCCCGGGGGGAGGGCCACACCGCAATCCCTTCTCCCCCATTCTCCTGTTGGGATTCCAGGCACGCACGGACACACACCTGGCATGAGTTTTAAACTGCCAGGCTCAGGACTCCAACTGCAGTCAATTACGTGGGAGTTCAGCTATGTAACCATTATGCCATATGCTGGTCTCAAGGAGAGTCTATTATCTGAATAAGTTAGGTCTGCTTCCTGGCATAAGTGGATTTCTTTTCTTCAACCAGCACTCTAACCTGTGGATGTGGTCATTATTTTAGGGTCTCTCCCTAGTGAAGTCCCTTTTGGAAACTAGAGCCTTTCTTATCACTGTGAAAGAAAACCACTGACAGTTCTAGGGAGACTATTGTTTTGTTTGTTTTTTTAAGTGAATGAGAGGATTTTGTTTATTTGGGTGTTTTCTTTCTTTACTTTCTTTTTCTTTTTTTAAAGTTTTTATTCATTCTGTGAAACCACTAGAGACACACATTCTTCCCAACGGGCTATTTTTGCTTCCCATTTATTGAGACTACCAGGTCATATCACTTGTTTTCCATTAACCCGGAGATATTTAAAGCTGCCATTAGGCCATTAAATGCTTTACAGGTACCAGCTCTCCCAAGTCACCCTTCTCCTGACTCACCCTCCAGCCCGGTCACCCTGCTGCCCTTGTTTTCTCCTACATTTGTGTCTGTCCCTCCTGCTTCTCTGCTCCCTACTTTCCTTCCCTTGTTCTTCATATTTTTATGATAGTTCTATTTTCTCTCTCTCCCTCCCTTCTTCTTTCCTTTCCCTTTCTTTTTCCTTGTAAGCCATGTTCTCTGCACCTTTCAGAGCCATGGTTGGAAAAACTGGACAGTTGGAATTACTTCTTGGAGTCTACAATACAATGTCTGGCTGAAAATCACTTCTGGAGGGCCAGAAAAGCCACAGCCAGCATTCATCTTTGTTTATTCATTCAACAAATATTTATTGAGCAACTGTTTATATGCCAGGCCTCTGAGATTAAAACTACTGTCAATCTCTAACTGCATGAGAGTCTTGTCCATCTGACATATAGGTTTAATGGGAGATTAGGAGATGGACTAAAAGACCATTTTTTTTTATTCCCTAGTTCTATGTTGGTAATCAGTGATTATTGCTACAAAAAAGTACAGCCAGAGACCTTTCCACAAATGTTGCAACTATCCTAATGGCCATAGTGGTTTGCTTCAGAATATTACTAGGACTGTGTGTGGTAATTAGTTTCTTTTTTCCAGCCGGGGACCTCTTCAGCTTTCCAGCCTCTGGCCCTTTCACATTCTTTCTGAGCAACTGGTTTCTGGATTATTGTAATCAATCGTTTCCTATGGGCAAACCCTTCCCGATAATGAGCTCATTGTCCCATCAGGTGAAAATATGGCAGCATAATTAATATTTGGGGATGAAAATAAATGACTGTTTTCTGAATAATGAGCCCCCAATCTCATTTTAGAGCCGAACACACAGTGCAAGACCAAAATTTAATTCTTTTCATGAGAACCGACAGACTTTACTTCAAACCAACTACACTTCATTAAAGCTGTGATAAGAGTCTGCAAAGCAGCACAGAAATATTGCAGCTGTGGGCTCTCTGAGAGAAGGAAAGAATCCTTATATTGTTCAAGTATGACACAAAGAGTTTATAATGGAGTCACTCCATCCCAGATATATTCGGATTCAATGCATTGATTCTCCTCGTCCGCCACCCGGGTTCACTTAATGGTGAAAGGGAGGCAGCAGCCAAAGCACCCAGTTCTCTGGCTTGCTTTAGATTGTGTAGGAATTGAACACACTGAGCTGGAGGTTACCGGAGAGTAAGTAGAACAAACTTCCTCTGAGGAGGAGTCTGATACCAGGGTCAACAGCAATTGATCCAGCCAAAAGGTAGAAGAAGAAAAAGTGAGTGGAGGCCCAGAAGGCCTCTATGGAGGTGAATGTGGTGACTAAACTTTTGTGATTGCATTTGTGACTCTGTCCCTGGACTAGGGATTGGGGGTTTGATGTTGCTCAGAGAACATCTCTCCAGGAGGACCTTTCTGAGTTAGATGACTTTTCTGTGCTTCCAGGCTATCTTGTAGATGCTCCTTTACAGTTCTTACTAACTTTTACTGAAATTATTTACTTTTTCACAGTGGTTGACACTGTGGTCTTTGGAGAAAAACAGTATGCCTTTGTCACTAATTAGCTGTGTGACTTTGGGTACGTTATTTAACTTCTCTGAGCCTCAGCTTCTTCATGAATAAAAACTGCAGCTAATATTTAAAAGCATTGGTGTGGGGTATAAATGAGTTAGCAAACAACCTGCATATCATCAATAATATTACGTTTCCCACTTAAGATTGTGGTTTCTTAAGTGCAGGGCACATAGAATTTGTCTTCATCTACTAAGAGCTTAACAAATAGGACATGCTCATTGGATTTCCTAGCGTAGCTGCTGGATTATATTGAGGGACTAGATATGCCTTTTTTTTTTTTTTTTTTTTTTGGAGAGGTTTTCACTACAGGGCACATGTGCTTGCCAGACAGACAGACATAGAGACAGAAAGCAAGAAATCACCCCTCAGAGGGGATGGTCACGCCGCAATCCATTCTCCTCCATTCTCCTCTTGGGATCTTGGGCATGCACGCACACGCGCCCGGCATGAGTTTTAAGCCACCGGGTCCGGGACACGAACCGTGGTCGACTATGTGGGAGTCCAGCGACATAGCCATTACGCTAACTGCTGGTTCCCTAGATATGTCTTTTTTGAGATGCTAGTTTAGCTTAGAGAAAGCTAAAGGTCAACAGTGATGCAGAGGTCATCACCTACTCTTCTAAATCTTTGCAATGGTCACTGAAAAATGATAGGACTGGCCTTTATTATAAAGGGTTAGGATAGCAAAGATTTCTTGGTAAGAAGATGGTATGATGAATCCAGAGACTCTTGCACCAGATAGATGCTCCTGGTCACACCTCGGGTGTGACCATTTAGAAGGGTGTGGTTGCTGGGGCATGTCTCTCAGGAAAAACCCCTGATAAAGAGCCCAGCTTAATGTGTGTAGAAAATGTAGCTATGGGTTAACTCTTTAACCCTTCTCCATTTGTACAGCTTTTTGTGGGTCTCTAAGGAGAGCGAGGGTTCTCTGGTTCCCTTGGCTGCCTACACCATGGTGTGTACCTATGTGAGATTCACTTCTAGCAAGAGATCATTGAAGCTAAAGGATGCTTCTAAAAGAGGATTCCTCTGTACAAACTGCCACATTTTGTGGCATCTGGGATGTCCAGGTGTGGTCATATGTAAGGGGAACAAAGTGGATCAATTCTCAGGCTCCTTTTCAGCACTTGAAGTGCAGGAAGTAATCATGTGTATGTGTGTGGGAAAAGACAGAGAGAGAAGGGTAAGAGGAAGAGAAAAAAAAAACTCATGGCATTTCTAACAAAATTGTCTCCACAATATTGTCCCCCTTAAAATTAGTATAGTAAGTGAAATGAAGAAGTGGCTACTGACTTGGAAATATTTCCAATAGCAGTGTTCCACCAATTCATTAGCGATGTCATTAGTAATGCCAGAGAATGACTAAAATCTGTTGATATAAATACTGCTTTAGTCTTTCTCAGGGAATGAGACTGGCTGACCTCTGGCACAATGGATTTCTTTCTCTTTTTAAAAATTAATTTCTTTTATTTTAAATTTATTTATTTACATTAATTTACTGTGTATCATTTCAGTATACAAAATGAGATCTTCCATCCAGAATATACTGTATATTGGGTCAATCAAGGATATTACCACATGTGTTATCATCAACAAATAATTTTCCATTTCTTGTTTCTTATATATTTTGCTTCTTTTTTCTCTCCCTTTGATTCCCTACCTCGCACCCTCTTGCCATTTCCCACCCACTCCTACACTGTCTCTGGTATCCAAGGTTACTTTCCATGCCTCCCCCCCTCCAACACACATTTTATTGATTCACGAAAGATCTTAATTAATCTAAATACTTTCAATAGCAAGTGCAGCTGATATGTACGAACACATGGCTGACTTCAGGCATAAACCTCAGTGAGTAGAATGAACATAATATAAAGTAGCACCTAGCTGGATCTATACAGCTTACTATAGTCATTAAATAGGTATTTTTTATGCATTTTTTAATTTCAAGAAAAACGGTTTTAGTTTTAATAGATCAATATCAAAAAATGTTAAGAGAAGTTTGCTTAAGACTTAAAGTCAGGAAAAAAGAGTAGGATTCCATTCAAACAGTAAGTAGATGAACCTATCAACAGTTCAAGAGGAGACAAAAATCCTTAAATCTGGGAAACAAAGCATAGAAGGAAATCAGTAATATTTTAGTCAAAAGTCATAAAATTCTATTTCATCAGTTCAGTCTCATGTAATTAATCTCTCTTCTGTCAAATTTGCAGTGTTCCTGTGGTCTCTTTCTGTTTAAATTCTGGAAGTTAACATTCAGCGTTATTGATCTTTCCAGACTTGTTCCTACCATTAAGTTGGCCATTCTCTTGGTTGTTTTTTGTGCTCTTATTTCTGTGTCTGACTTTAGCTTTCCTGTAGCACTCCCTTCAGAACTTCTTAGAGAGCTGGTCTGGTGTTGGTAAATTCTTTTAGGTTTTGTTTATCTGAGAATGATTTTGTCTTTTCTTCCCACATGAAGGATAATCTTGCCAGATACAGTATTCTTGGTTGAAATTGTTTTTCACTTAAGACTTTGAATATATTTTCTAATTCTTTCCTTGCTTGCAACGTTTCCGATGAGAGGTCTGATGTTAGCCTGATGGGATATCCTTTGAAAGTAATTTGATGTTTCTCTCTTGCCAATTTTAGTATATTGTCTCTGTTTGTGGTTTTGGTCAACCTGGCTGTGATGTGCCTTGGAGAAGATCTCAGGTTAATTCTATGTGGGGTCCTTTGTATTTCTTGGGTCTGGATATTGAACATCTCTCTAGGTTTATAAAGTTTTCTTCAAGGACATCATAGAATAGATTATCAACGCCCTTATTAATTTCTTCATCTTCTGGGATACCGATTATCCAGATGTTTGGGTGTTTAATTACTCGTATATTATTCTCATTTTGGGGGGGTGATTTTCTGTCTTTTTGATGAATTTTTCTAGGTCAGAGGTTCTGTCTTCTACATCTGAGATTTGGCCTTCTGCATGATCTAATCTGTTTTTTAATACTTTCAAGGGAGGTTTTGATTTCCTGTATTATAGCCTTCATCTATAACTCATCTATTGATTCTTTTTTATGGTGTGTATTTCCTCTTTCTGATTGTGCAAGAACTTCCTCACTTCCTGGAACTTGTTGTCTCTTTTCTCCTGTATCTTTAGGAGTTCGTTGTCTCTCTTCTCTTGCATCTCTATTAGCTTTGTCACTATGAATGTTGGAAATTTTGTATCTGACATTTCCATGAGTTCCATTGTATTGTCTGTGGAGGATGAAGAGGTATTCTTTTCCTTTGGTGGAGAGATATTTTCTTGGCTTCTAATATTTTTTGTGCCTCTGCCGTGGTTTCTGGTCATCTGATGGATCATATATTTTTCCTAATTTTTGGAGTTAAATCTCAGCATTCAGAGGCATGCAGGAGGAGGTCTGCAATCTCTCTGCAGTTCCGTTTTTCTCCCTTTGTACAGCAGATTCCATGGGAATTGAGGATTACTTTGACCTAGATCTTGGGATCAGGAGAGTGAAGTCTGGGCAGAAATCTTCAGTTGTCCTAGTCACTAAAAAGGGCCACGCAGAGCTCAAATGTGATTGGCCTGTCCTACTAGATCTTGGGGCCAGGAGGTTGAAGTCTGGGCAGAAAATCTTCAATTATCGGCACAATGGATTTCAGAATTAAAGGGAGAGACGTGACAAGAAAGCAAAAATATGGCCAAGGAGAAAACCTCATTACTAAGCAAGGAATGGAGGGGAAAAGGCCAAGTGAGAGTTCAAACATCCAAGTGCTAATCCAGACTCTGCTACTAACTAACGTGTGACCTTGGCCACGTCGTTTTATTTTCTTTCTTTTTTTTTTGGAGAGCTTTTTTTTTTTCGCTATAGGGTGTGTGCTCTAGCCAGACAGACATAGAGAGAGACATAGAGACAGAAAGCGAGAAATCATTCCCCAGGGGAAAGGGTCACGCCGCAATCCCTTCTCCTCCATTCTCCTCTTGGGATCTTGGGCACGCACACACACACGCCTGGCGTGAGTTTTAAGCCACCGGGTCCGGGATGCGAACCGCGGTCGGCTACGTGGGAGTCCAGCGACATAGCCATTACGCTAACTGCTGGTTCCCAGTCGTTTTATTTTCTCAGACTTCAGTTTTTATACCTGGCATAACTCTAACAGCTCTAATAGTTTGACTTATCAATCAATAGATGTGAAATATCGAATAAGACAAAACTATACTCTTTGCCTATCTTTGCATATTGGAATTGTAACCCTGTGTTAGTGCTTATCATTATCTAAACAAACATTCAGTTAATTTTCTCAAAAAGTTTCCTACAATTGGGACCAGCAGTTAGCGTAACGGCTATGTCGCTGGACTCCCGTGTAGTCGACCGTGGTTCATGTCCCGGACCCGGTGGCTTACAATTCATGCCGGGCTCGTGTGCATGCGTGCCCAAGATCCTGAGAGGAAAAAGGAGGAGAAGGGATTGCAGTGTGGCCAACCCCCCTGGGGGGTGATTTCTCACTTTCTGTCTCTCTGTCTCTTTCTGTCTGTCGGGCGAGTGCACGTGCCCTATAGCAAAAACTTGCCCTCCCCCCAAAAAAAGTTTCCTACAATTAAAATTCCTCTGTCTCTTAAAGAAAAAAAATGGATGGACCTCACGCATATAGAGGTATTCAAGCTATAATTTTTACAATTAATTTTTTTATCCAGTTATTTAATGAACATGTTTTATACCAACCATGCACCCAGTGCTGTTCAAAGGAAGGTAACAGCATGACCACTGAATTTAAGAAACCACTTAGAATGACACACTAATAAAACCACAGTAGTAGGGGCAGCAGGTGGTATGGTGGTTAAAGTGCTGAACTCCCACATGGCTGACCATGGTTCAAGTTCTGGATCTCATGGCTTGAAAATTATGCCTGACACTTGTGCGTGCATGCCCAAAATCCCAGGAGGAAAATGGAGAAGGGACTGTGGCATGGCCATCCTCACTGGGGGGGGTGATTTTGTTTTTTTTCTCTTGCTCTGGTGAGCACAAACACCCGATGGCAAATAAATGAATTAGTATCATCTTGGAATCCATTCCAGTCTCTGACATGACTATCTCAGTGACCGGCAGCATCAGATAAAATGCTTTCTTCAATACTGTGTTAGCCAAGTTTGTCCTACTAATCATGGCTGGCATAACATTCCATTTTTCTTTTTTTCATCCAGGGGACAATGGAAATGTAAAATGAAAGTTTCTGAAAATACACCCAAAAATCTACCCAAAGTCTGAAAGTCAAATACTGTGATCCATGATAACTGCAGGAAATGATGAGCATTCCCTTGAATCGGGACCATTCATTGGGTTCCATCTCCTGAGAAGTGATAATAGTGGGCGATGATGGAAGCCCTGGGCCTGGAAAATGTTCATTGCACATTTTCCCGTAAACGTTCTTGGATTCCCTGAGGATATTATCAGGGCTCCTGGTCTCTGTGTATTATAAAACCCAAATGTTTTAACTTGCAGCATACCAAAAACCAGGGAGGAAGCAATCATCAAAGTGAACACTTTGATGGGAAGGGAAGGGATGCTGTTTAGGTGCAAACCTCGTAAACATTTAAGAAAAAAATTTTTTTTTTCTTAATGGCTTCCAACTTAAACCTTTAATTCACTAACCTAATAGTGAGTGAGAGTGTGTTGGATGTGGGAGTGCATGTAAGAGATGTTTTCTCTGTTTTCCTTTCTTAAGGATAGAGAGCTATAAAGGTTGAGCCAGAGAGGGTTAGATATGGCTGGTGGGAGGAATTAAAGCAGTGACTTCTCCAGCCCTCGGTCCAGGTCACAAGAGTCCTCAGGAAACTTCTGTTCAGAAAATTTGTACTGAGTACCTCTAGCAAACTGGATGAAGGAGATTTGAGGGAGAAAGATGTATCAAGTACTAAATTGCAAGAGCTGTGCAGTCCCTAGAAGAAAATTTGTCCTTAGGGGAAGAAAAATTCTAGCACAGCAAACGGAGCTTAGCAATAGAACTTAAGGATCAAAAGAAGTAATGACCCCTGGTTCAGCACAGAAACTGTTACTTAAACCCACTCTGGCCCAATTATCTCGGTGGTGTACACTAGCCCTAGAAAGAAGAATAAATAAAACAGGAAAAGCAGTGTCACCAGACTCTGTAACACCGTGGAGCCCAAACAATTTCACTCCAGGCCTCTCTACAATGGAGCATAACACAAGGTAGAACACGATTTCCTTTGTAGCTGTTTGCTAGGTGACTGAGACACCTTAGCAAGGCTCTTTCTGAAAAGCAGAACATCAGCAGTAATAGGGTATCTATCAATCTGGAAGGTAGAGGCTGCAATATTGAGAACAGGATACATACACAGGCATTGTTACAATGATCATAGGCCCAGAAGAAATCTCAAAATACTTTTGGGACACACCCCAGGACTCCCAAGAATACTTACAGGGTGAGAGGCTGTGGACAAGAAATAATATAGATGGAGTCCTTTAAGCCAGCAGAACTCCTTTTTAAGGACGAAATTGTTTCATTGATTTCTAGAGCCTGGAAACAGTTGGGTCACACTTCTTTGGAAATATGCTTTTGAGGGGTGTCTCCAACATTTATGTTTCTCTTCAGCTGTTCTGAGCTCTTCGGTCTTGTTCCAGCTGCTGCCTGGGCTCCAGCAGACTTCACACAGGTGCAACGAGGCACAGTCTAGCTTCATAACTACTCTGTTCATAGCTGCACTTCTTCCTCAGGCTTCCTGCCTGACACAGAGGAATAGGACTCCACTAGGTGCCCATGCATGAGCAACAAACTAGAAATGCAAGAGAGTTAACAATCTCATGTGTTAACCTTTGACTGGTGAGAACAAGAGCAAGTGGAAAAATTTTTTCCTCTCTTTTCTCCCATCCTACTAAAATAGACAGTCCTGAGATAGCTTTATACAGTTTCTTGGAGGGTGGTCCCACCAAAGGGAGCAAAAATGTATGGAGAAGAGACATATAACTTGACTTACGGGACTGAACACAAATTATACAGATCTCTGTATGTTGTATTAATGATTTCCAAAGAGCATCCACACAGAGGAGGATTTCAATGACTGGGGGTGTAGATGACTGATCCTACAGATACATGCCAATGTCTCCTAAGCTACTCCAGTGTTTTTGCAGTGATTTTGTAAACAGTATGACCAATTTAGCAAGGTTGGAGCTTGTGTACGGGCCCAAATGTATGGGCTCCTTCTTACCAAAGCTGCTCTAACTACTCTCACTGCCAGAAGTGAGACTGAGGTTGATTCCTTGATATGACATCATTCTTCAATGAAACCAGCCATCTGCTTAGTGCAGGACAACTGTATTGAACCCCTTCTACTCTAATGAGGAAACAATTCATCTTTGCTTGCATTGAGACCTACTCTGCATATGGGTTGTTTATTTCCCCTTCCGTAGTGTCTCCACCAGCATAACCGTCCAAACTCTTTCATAATGCCTGATACAGTGATGTGTTAGTACCTCACAGCATGACCTAAGGCCCTAAGGAGGAGATCCATCTTATAGCAACAGCAAAAGGGGTATGACAATAGGCACAAAACTATCATGAACCTCACTATCGAATAGCAGCCAGCCTAATAAAATTGTGGAATAGACTATTAAAGGCTCAGCTGTCAGCGGCTTGAGGGAAAGTTCCTGCAGAGTAGGAGCGTGCAATGTACATGTTGAACTAACAGCCAACATATGGTGTTATGTCCTCAAGTAGTTAGAATACATGGGTCTGGGGAATAAGCATGGCCTTGCTCATCATCACTCCCAATGACCTTCTAATGGAATGGTGTTTTCTATCCCTACAAACTTAGAATTTTCCAGGTTTAAGGGCTCTGGTTCCAAGAAGTCAATACATTTTTTACTGAACTTGAAACTACAACTGCTATCAGGTTACTTAGGTTCCTCATGCTAGTGGATCAACAGTCCAAGAAAAAGTTACTTTCCTGAATACTCTGAAGAGCTATTATTGCTCTATGCAATCTGAGCAGGGGAAGATGTGTCTGAAGTCCATAGTATTTATGAGGATGTGATTTGGTACATCCATACAAAATGGGGGCCAGCAGGTGGCCTGTTCGTTGAGATGCTGGATTCCCACATGGCCAACCACGGTTTGATTTCCAGACCTGGTGGCTTGAAAATCACAGCAAATAAATGGATAGATAAATGATAAATAGATAGATAGATATAGATAGATAGATAGATAGATAGATAGATAGATAGATAGATAGATAGATGATAGATAGATAGATAATTTTTAAAAAAAGGTAGAAAGAAAGTGGATGATGGTGGCAGTCATGGTCCAAGGGTAGGGCAATATGACAGACTCCCTTGGCGACATAGGTCTTGATCACACTACCAGACAAGTGGTGTGGATCAGTGGCAAAGTGCTGGCCAAGGGTAATAGACATCTAAAATGAGAGGTAGAAGAGGGGGGTAGTACATTTCAATTGGGGCCTTAGGACCAGCTACAATTGTGGACTGTATCTTATTTCACTAATCTCGTCCCTTGCATCTTTTCAGAAATTCAGCTATCACCACCTTGAAGGAGATTCTGACCAATTAAACGCATACCTCCCTCTTTAGGGAAAAGAGTTGAGGGCATCGTGTTCTCAGAAAAATAGAGGCTTCAGAGAATACCACATGAGCCAGCTAATGGAAGGCATGAGCAGCTGCATGATGCGGGGGGAGACTATATAGACCATTCCTTTCCCCCACTTTAGATCCTTCAGCTTTACTTGTCTCTGGCTCTAGCTGTCACTGCAGCAAACAACTTCCCAAAGGCACAATTGGAACAACACTGCTTCATACCCATCCTGTGCACCTTTTACCTGTGACTCTGAGATTTCTCTGTTTATTACCAAGGCTGAAATTCACATCAACCCTCAAAATGGACAACCTGGGAGTGCAGGAGAATGAACCCAGTAGAGTGAACCTCTGACCAGTGTGATATCCTCTGTGGGTAGAAGGTGTGGGTTTAGTCCTTAGTATCAAGTAGCAAGAACTATAGAAAAGCAGCTTAAAAACCCTTTTAAATTTCCACAGGACACCTCCATTGGAGCTTCAGAAATTCTTCATATAGATTTTAAGAGCAACAGACATTAATAACTGGATTTGGGTTGGCCCAGGGTAACCTTGTGAAGAGGTGAAGGTGATGTTTAAGACCTCAACAGATAGTCTTGAAGCATCTCCCACTCCTCTCCTAAGATGTTCAGGGCTCTTGTTCCCTTTTGTTTCTCTTCTGTTCCAACCCTTGCAGCTAGAGTATTTGGAAGTGATCACCTCACTTGATTTGCAGTTGAGTATTAATGAGTGACTAATCGAGTTTAATCTGGTAGTTCTCCAGGAATCTCAAGAGGTTTTTATAGAATAATCCTTTAACTCAAAAGAGTTCTCATAGTGGAATTTCTGGCATCAACAGTTGGCTAGAGATGCATTTACGAGTTGCTTTAGAAAACAGTCACATATACAGTTATCACTTTTCATTTATATACAGGACTAGTCCAAGCTATTTTATTTCTGTATCCTTTAATATCTTCTTACTACTGGAAGAAAAGACAAGGCAAAGAAATCCCCAAATTGGGGATTTCTTTTCCCATCATACTAAAGGTGAAAGTTAAAATAGGGACCTGCAGGTGGCATGGTGGTTAAGGGGCTAGACTCCCACATGGCTGACTGTGGTTTGAGTCTTAAACCTGGTGACTTGAACATCACACTTGTGTGCATGCATGCCCAAAATCCCAAGAGCAGAATGGAAGAGAAGGGATTATGATGTGGCCACACACTTCTCCACCTCACCCCTCAGGGCTGATTTCTCACTTTCCCTATCTCTCTCTCTCTCTCTCTCCAGCAAGTACACCGACCCTGTGGCAAAAAACAACAACAACAACAACAACAACAACAAAACAAACAAACAAAAAAAAAAACACAGAAAAAGAGAGAGAGAGAAAGTTAAAGTAATATTATATGAACACCCTTATACCTACCACCTGCATTTTTTTCATTAATATTTTATTATACTTGCCATATCATATAACCTGCATATCTATCTGTCCCTTTGTCTGCTCAGTACTTCATCACATTTTGATCCATTCAAAGCAAATTGTGGAATTTTTTTTTTGAATACTCTCCTAACTTGATTTTCCTTTTATACTGTCTGCGTGTCAGGACGTAGCAAAGAAGAAGTCAGCAAGCACTATTTAAAAGCTCATTAATTACTTTAGGAATCAAGACAAAGTGAGATACATGGATGGAATAAACTCAGCCCCTCCTCTTATTGTTTCTCTAACAAGAAGGCGACCCAAGCTATCGGTTTGTTTCCTGGAAACTATAAGTCCTGACTTGTCATTTTCATAAAGAGAAAGAGCGTCAAACATTAGCTCTTATGAAGCCACATGCTATAGTAAAACCAGCTTTCAATTGCTCGTTTTAAAAATTCAAATGATTTTGCAGTGACTTTGTGTTTGTAGATAAGTGTTTGATGCTATAAATAATCATACATATGGGAACCAGCAGTTAGCGTAATGGCTATGTCACTGGACTCCCATGTAGTTGACCGCGGTTCGTGTCCCGGACCCGGTGGCTTAAAACTCACGCCGGGCGCGTATGCATGTGTGCCCAAGATCCAGAGAGGAGAATGGAGGAGAAGGGATTGCGGCATGACCATCCCCACTGGGGGGTAATTTCTCGCTTTCTGTCTCTATGTCTCTCTCTGTCTGTCTGGTGAGCGCACGCGCCCTATAGCGAAAAACCTCTCCAAATAATAATAATAATAATAATAATCATACATATACTTTAAACTAACCACAGAATTTGAACCAACACAAGTTGATTGTATTCCTGACCCACACAGGTACCCTTTGTGGATAAAATAAGTTGCCTCATCTTTTTTTTTTTTTTTTTGGAGAGTTTTTTGCTATAGGGTACATGTGCTCGCCAGACAGACAGAGAGAGACAGAGAGATAGAAAGTGAGAAATCACCCCCTGAGGGGGGATGGCCATGCCGCAATCCCTTCTCCTCCATTCTCCTCTCGGGCTCTTGGGCACACACGCACACGCGCCCGGTGTGAGTTTAAGCCACCCGGTCCGGAACTTGAACCACGGTTGACTACGTGGGAGTCCAGCGACATAGCCATTACGCTAACTGCTGGTTCCAATCTTGATCCTTTTTCATTCATGATTTCCCTGTCAGGGCACTGGCCACTGGAGTCACCAAGCATTCCCTGACAACTTCAGTACCATGCCCTCTCCCTCCTGGCGTGGCTCTACTCACTACCATACAGCCCACCGCTCACGTGTGTAGTTATCCTGCACAGGACGTGCCTGTCTCCCTCCTGGAGTCTAACTGCTTGGGGGATCGGAAGCCCAGGCACAGTACTAGGCACACACCTGAGATGACAGCTCTTAGCGCCTTCTTACATATATTTTCTCATTTAACCTTAATGTATAGTAGACTGCTTGGCCTACTTGCTTCCCAAAAACTGGCTCTGAGTACTTCTAAAGTGTTTCTCCCAGGATACATCCTCATGGCAGTTAATATCACCCAGAATACTTTTCCAACAAGTCCCCAGGCAGTCATCATAAGCAGGGACTTAGAAACAGGGGTTTTCTGTGTCAGAGCCAGAATTCAGAAATGTTCTGCTTTTCTTGGTTAAAAGAGACCCAGGGTTTTTTTTCTTTTCAACACCCGTTTGTACTGACCTCTTTTTCTGGCTTCTCAGTAAAATGATTAAAGACTCAGAAAGTATTGGGGGGAAAGTGACTTGTTTGGCTGGAGAGGGGTCTTAGGCGAGTCTGACACTGTGAGGTGGAAAAGCCACAAAGGAGCATCCATTGCCCTGTTTCTGGCAGTTCTACAGACCCAGCTCCCTGTCCAACTACTCTGTCATCCCACAGCAATGCACCTCATGGTGTATCTGTTAAGGTGTTGAGTCAAATTTCCCTCAAGGAAGCACATCCCTGGAGTTAGCAGGATATAGGGTGCTGAAGCACTGGGGTAATTTGGTAACCATTGTCCTAATGACCTAAATCTTTTATGTCAGCTTCCAGAAGGGTTGAGTCTCTCCTGAGAATGTAGCCTATGGCAGCGTGTTAACTCCTACACGGAACACCTTGCGGGGGTTCAGCTAAATGAAAAATACACCAATGTGCTTTAAAAACAAACACAGATTCAGGCAATAGAAGAATGAACCTTTCTTCCCAATTTCTCCAGGAACATCCTTCTCGTTCCGAATCATATATGATAGAAAAGTTATGTACAGGTGCACTGGAATTACGACAGTACTTTCACTAAGGCCTGATGAAAGGTGGCAGCAACTGGATTTCATGGCTCTTTCCTGTTCTAAGCTGGTTTTAATTCCAGGACTCAGGTAGGCTAGGAAGTGACCTTCCTTTCATGGTCTTTGTTTTTACTCTAATTTTGCAGTGGTTTCAGTGAAGAATAGACAAAAACCCTTAGGGGCTTATCATCCAACTGAGATATAGAAACAGAATATAAGTCCTGCAGCAAAAAGCTCATTAGCTAGACATGACGGAGTCCTGGAGTTTCTACTTTTGTCATTTTTCGTTCCTCTGCTATTCTACAAGAAGATCATTGTATTCAACATTTTCCAGAACAGTCTGCCTCTGGGTAATCTGGGGGACAGAAGAAACATCTGTGCTCAGAGGGAGCAGAGGTGGGGCAGTGACCTTGACAAAGAAGCACATGTGATCTCTGGGGACCCACTCACTTCCTCTTTCCACACGCACACATGTGGTGGTCTTGGATTCCCAGCAGAGCCCGTGTGACATGACACCTAGACGTCAAGAGACCACTACTGCCACCTTAGACATGGCCTCTGAGTTTCCAGATTGGGACCCCTACATCCATTAAGATGTTTGCAAGCTGTAGCAAGCCCTACAAGATCCAGGAAGACTGGCTTGTTTTTGTTTGGTTGGTTGGTTTTTATTTTGGAGAGGTTTTTGCTATAGGGCGTGTGCGCTGGCCAGACAGACAGACAGAGACAGAGAGACAGAAAGCGAGAAATCATCCCCCAGGGGGGATGGCCACACTGCAATCCCTTCTCCATTCTCCTCTCAGGATCTTGGGCACGCATGCACACACGCCTGGCGTGAGTTTTAAGCCACAGGGTCCGGGACGCAAACCATGGTCAACTATGTGGGAGTCCAGCAACATAGCCATTACGCTAACTGCTGGTCCCAAGACTGGCTTGTTTTGTAACTAGATGCTGCTCTGTTGAAGTAGGATGAAGGGTTAATAACAATCCTTCTCCCCCAACACTAATTAGCCTGAGATTATCTCTACTTTAAATTTAAAGAAGGTGGGTACTGTGGAGGTCCATGGAGTAGCCAACCAACAGTGTCTGCCACAGTTACAAAGAAACAGTGTTCTTTATTACATCACCTCTACTGTCCCTAATCTCCCTAAGCCTCACGGGAAAGGTCCTGGGTTGCTAAGGGTTTAGGTGAAAATCCAAGGTCACTGGGCCGTTTGGTGTGCTGCCATTAAGGAGAAAGCCACATTTCCACACAAATCTAGCCAGAAAATGCCAGCAACCTTGCAGTCTTATCTTCCAGCCAACCATTGGAGTGTCTGTGCATAAGCGGCTCTTATTAAATTATTCATCCTGATTTAATGGGGAAGAAATCAGATGCAACAAGTGTGGTTCTCCCAGATTATTGAATGGTTTTGAAAACAAGCTTTCGGGTACTAGATGCCTCGGGGAAATGAGCAGGAGGACAAAGTAGCAGTATTTTAAGCTAATTGCTGAAATGCTACAATACCTGTCAAATGGGGACATTCTGTTCTAGTGTCAGTGGTCATAGACTAGAACTCTGAGAAGGAAGGAGTATTACATAGGCAATTTGCTTTACAGGCACTCAAACTGAGCCTCTCAGTTTGAGACATGGCAACATTCCAAGTGGTATTGTACCTGCTTATAAACTCAGGTCGAATTTTGTTTTTATAATCTTAAAAGAGACTTTCAAATTGCTACATTAGAGCCAAAGCTCATTAAACTTGAAACCTATTGCAATAATGTACTAAAATATACTGTGTTGTTTCCTGGGTTTAAACTTCTCTTGCACAAAGCAAATGATGAGTGCACAGTTCATTTGCTGGTGACATGTGGAGAGAAGAAGAAAGAGGTGGGCACCAAAGAATGTGCTGGCTTGTTCTACATTAGAGCCAGGAAAGAAATGACGCTATGTCCTTCTGCAGTGGCTGCGTTTGAATGCAACATAATATCTTAATGAAATATGATGTGTTTCAAATGGTAGGTGGTTATCTTTTTCTGTCTCATAAGTTGCGCGGTTGTCTTTCTCCAATTTTTTTTTTCTTTTTTGGTCAGGAGCTCCCTATGTTAACACTAACAGCTAAAGAATGGTATAAAATGAGCAGGGTTTTGAATTACCATTATCTATTCAGAAAATAATTAAAAGTATACCGAGGACAATCTGTAGCCAGATGACACTGAGAGTTCACAAAGCAAACCCAGCTGTTTTTTATTCACCTCTGGTCCCGTGGTGTCATTGCCTCTGCTGTCCTCGTCTCCTGAGCCTCGATTTTCTCATCTGCACAATAGGTAACTGTACTCCACGAACTCTGAAGCCCACGATCTCTAGGGCACTTAGACGTTCTGAAGTTCTAAAGTTCTATGGTTCTGTATACCCTTAGTTAGGATTTAACAAAATCCCCAAATTTTACAAATAATCACTGTCACAAACTGACGTGCTTTTCCACATACTGCCAAGAATATTTGGCAAAGCAGATAAAATGCTACATGAAAAGGAAAATATCTTCATCCAAACGATAGGCTATTAAAAGGATAAATGCCTTATGTGACTGGAATTTTTATCTTCCGTGCTATGTCCTGTATCTACATTGATAAGTAATGTTAATAGGTGAAGCTCTCTCAAGGCATGGAAATAGCCTCGTTCAGTTGGATGCTAACAATGACATTCTCCCTGCATTATGCTTTATGAATGGAAGGTTAATAAAATTGTGCATGTCTCGGTTTTCACTCTGCAGGTTATTTTGTAATAGGGACAAACGAGATTCTCTACCTTTAATTTGATATTTTATTAAATTAAATGGACTTCAAAGGAAGGGCAATTTCATCCCACTATTCTGTCTGATATTCACTAGCAAGATGGCATGCTAAATGCTTTGTCTTGTTGATTCTTTTAAGAGTTTCAGGGAATTTTATGTAGACCCATATTTTATACATAGAAGAAAAAACTATGAATTTTGTATAATGGAAAGTTCTTTTTTTTTTACATTTTTTATTTCGTTTTCTTTTATACATAATTCAATCACATTATTTAGCTTACAAAGTGATTATTTCAACAGGTGAACATTTCTCCCTAGTCCAGTTGATAAAACTATAAAAGGTTCTGGGACCAGCAGTTAGCGTAATGGCTACATCGCTGGACTCCCATGTAGTTGACCATGGTTCGAGTCCTGGACCTGGTGGCTTAAACTCACGCCAGGCGCATGTGCGTGCATGACCAAGATCCTGAGAGGAGAATGGAGGAGAAGGGATTGCGGCGTGGTCATTCCCCTGGGGGGGGGGGGGGATTTCTCACTTTCTGTCTCTCTGTCTGTCTTTCTGTTGAGTACACACACCCTATAGCAAAAACCTTTAAAAAAAAAAAAAAAACTATGAAAGGTTCTTAAACTGAAGCAGAAGCTTCCTTTCAGGTTCCTATGGTTATTCCTATCTCATGTTAAAAAAAAATTAAGCAAATCCCTTAACTCAGTAGTTTCAACTGGAGACTTAATTTATCCCTTGATTCAGTGGTTTGAGCTTGGGGGTGGGGGCGGCTACTGGCATCCGGTGAGACAATTTACAAGTTGCACCATTGTCTGATGCATTGCAAGGTAGTCGTCATCTCTGGCTCCACTAAAATGACAGAAGCACTCTCTAATCTTTGGGACAACCATACTAGCCCCACCAAGTTTCCAAATGCTAACTTCTCTGAAAGAGTTCAAAGTGGGAGTGTCTCTCTAGAGAAAGGAGATTCAGTCCTAGATCAGTTTTCATAAGTCCAAAGTCTCTGTGTATGGAAAGGTGTGGCTTCCATCGTTCCAGCCCATGACTCCAGTTAACATACCTTGGCAGCATCATGGCTCCCGGGTTTAACCTTTATATTAAGAGAAAATACATGAGAGGAGGCTTGAGAATCACAAGACATATATATAATACACTTTTTCTAGACCTTAAGTAAGAATCAAACCTTTTATCATGTCTCTTTATAAAAAATGTAGACTCATTCAGAGAGACAGAATAAAAGAGAGGGAGGGAAAGTAAGAAAGCAAGTTGCCAGGTCCAGGACTTGAACTGCTGTCAGTCATGTGGGAGTCCAGTGCCTTCACCACCACACCACCTGCTGGCACTCTATATCATATTCTATAGGATAGATGAAATGTGGTTCACTATAAGATCACCCTTTAGAAATAAAGATCCTGCACAGGAAACACCTAACACATGGATTTTATGTCTATGTTCCAGATTCCTCTGTGGCATCAAGATTTTGAATGCTAATAAAATTCGACATATGGATATTAGGTGCTAAATGAGACAGATGCTCTTTTGTACCCTGACAATATAAAAGATGAATAAGACATGTTCTCGGGGACCAGCAGTTAGCGTAATGGCTATGTCGCTGGACTCTCACGTAGTCGACCGCGGTTCGCGTCCCGGACCCGGTGGCTTAAACTCATGCTGGGCGCGTGTGCGTGCGTGCCCAAGATCCTGAGAGGAGAATGGAGGAGAAGGGATTGTGGCGTGGCCATCCCCCCGGGGGGTGATTTCTCACTTTCTCTCTGTCTTTCTCTGTCTGTCTGGCGAGCACACGTGCCCTGTAGCAAAAACCTCTCTCAAAAAAAAAAAAAAAAAAAGACATCTTCTCTGCCTTCAAGATTTGCAACTGTGTCTGGGAGACTGACTCTTGGATAAGCAGGGCATAAGATAACGTACACCGTGAAGGAAGTATGTTTACATCTATGGAAAACTGGCAAAGACATGGGCAGTTGCACCCGGGCATCAGGGAGTAGAAAGGGTGGGGTAGGGAGCAAAAACTGGCAGATCCTCTGAGAGAAGTATCAGTAGAGTTGGGCCTTGAAGGTTAAATGGACGTTTACCAGGTGAACGTAGGGTAGGAATAGCATTCCAAACAGCAGCATATGTGTGGTCACAAAAGTGCAAAAGAGAATAGAGAAAATCCAGCGTGGGGGTGGGGGGGATAGTGGTAGAAAGGTGGTGGAGTGGAGGCTTGAAGATAAGTTGAGACAGCAGGCTAAAACTTTAGGCCTCATATTATAGGTAGAAGGAAACTAATTTAGTTTGTTTTTTGTTTTTTTGTTTTGTTTTGTTTTGTTTTTTTAGTAAAATAATCAGATTTATAAGGGACAGGAACTCAGATAGCAATATAGAAGATGAGTAGTTAGAGACAAACTTTGACCAGGAGTACCAGTTAAGAGACAGTGACCTTCACGGGACCAGCAGATGACGTAATAGTTTGTTGCTGGACTCCCACGTAGTTAACTGCATTTTGAATTCTGGACCTGGCAGCTTAAAACATGCCAGGTGTGTGTGTATGCCCGAAATCCTGAGAGGAGAATGAAGGAGAAGGAATTTCGGCGTGGCCATCCTCCCGGGAGGGCGATTTCTCACTTTCTGTCTCCCTGTCTCTGTCTCTCCAGTGAGTGGACATGCCCTATAGCAAAAATCTCTTAAAAAAAAAAAAAGAGAGACAGAGTGACCTTCATGCTTTACTTTTAAGCTCTCAGTCATAAGATTTAGGAAACCAAACAAATTCATAGCAAATTGAAGGTAGATAACATAGTTGAGTATTTTCACCAATTAAATTTTTAATGATTTGCCTTTTTCCTCATATTCTGTATGTTAACTCCAACCATTGTTTCTTTCTTTCTTTCTTTCTTTCTTTTTTTTTTTGAGAAATTTTTGCTATAGGGCTCATGTGCTCACCTGAGAGACAGAGAGATAGAAATCATCTCCCCCAGGGGGGATGGCCATGTCATAATCTCTTCTCCACCTCTCCTCTTGGGACCTTGTGCACGCACGTATATGCATTCAGCATGAGTTGTAAGCCACCAGGTTCAGGACTCGAACCGCTGTTGACTACATAGGAGTTCAGCGGTGTAATCATTCCACCATCTGCTGGTACCCACTGTTTCTAAATAAGAGGAAAGTATTTACTTACACAAGGTCACCTTGTTGTGTGAAATAGCACCACTACCACTGTCATCAGTGACTGAGTCAGAGATTCACTCTATGTAGAAAAAACAACCTCCAGTATCTTGGGTGGACTGGCTCTGGATTTGGGCCAATGATGGGGCCCCTTTACTGGATAAGGTCTTTCTAACAGTCAGATCCTCCCAGGGTGTCTGGGCACAAAACAAAAACAGAGTCTCAAGGGCCGGCAGGTGGCATGGTGGTTAAAAGTGCTGGACTCTCACATGGCTGACTGCAGTTTGAGTCCCAGACCTGGCAGCTTGCTTTCTCACTTTCCTTCTCTCTTTCTCTGTCTCTCACTCTATCCCTTTTTTTAAAAAAAAAAAAAAAAAAACAGAGCCTCTCAGAAAACACAATGGCGAAGAAGTCAAGATACTGAAAGAGAAAACCTCAGAAGCTGTGAGTTGGAAGAAGCCAGGAGGTGCTGTGAATAGCAGAGGCCAGTCAGAGTCAGAGGGAAGAAAGGTGCCTCCCCTCTGAGGGCCCGAGTCCCCTGATAGGGCAGCCAATGCCCCTTCTGACAGATGCTCCTGAGCTTCCAGGACTGTAGTCCCACAACAAGAGCCCGTCTCATCACTTGTGCAATGTGCTAGCACCCAGAAGTTGGCTGTGTGGCTGTGCAGATTTTTCCCCCACCTCTTTCTTATGTCCTTGTGCCTCTAAAAAAAAAAAAATCAAATTACTGAGATAACTTATGTACTATTTCTTGCAAACTAAAGGAAATTAATATGTCTAATCGAGTGAGATGGTGGTATTGTTTCATAGTTAATAATGAAACTCCTCACCATTTACCATCTTCAATAAGTGCCAGACACCGTGGCAAGAATTGTACATGGGAGAGAGAGCTTCAAATAGTTTGTGGGAAAAATGGAGTTAAAGTACAAGTGCAGGGACCAGCAGATGGAGTAGTGCTTACGTTGTTGGACTATCACATAGTTGACTGCGTTTTTGAGTCCTGGACCCAGAGACTTAAAATTCACACTGGGCGCATGTGTACATGCCCAAGATCCTGAGAGGAGAAGGAACTGTAGCATGGCCATTTCCTCTTGGGGGTGATTTCTTGCTTTCTGTCTCTCTGTGTCTCTCTGTCTCTCTGGAAAGCACATGCACCCTATAGCAAAAATCTCTCTTAAACAAAAACATAAAGTATGAGTGTATTTTGGTGCAAAATAAGGAAATCTATGCAGTTTTTTTTTTCATATTTTCCATGAATTTTCAGAAGACGCCACCTCTTCTTTGTAAGATCTTGTTTAGCATGCCCCCTCCTAACCCTCTGAGATAAGAGTCTTCTATCCCCATCTTACAGTGTGGAAAAGGGTTCAGAGCGATGAAAGAGCATGTCCAAGTTTACACTGCATTTCCCAGTGCTCCTTGCTTTCAGGGGGAGCCATATAACTGGTTTTTGCCAGTGGAATATGAGCTTTGTTTTTGAGTATCAGCTGTGGGCTGAGAGTCCCTTATCCATAACTTCTTGTGCCACCTGAATGCTGATGGCCGCAGGCTCCAGAGTACAACAGAACCACAGTGTGGATGAGCTCATGTTCCTGAGATAACATGGCAGAAAAATGCTGAACAGAAACACCTGTATTGTATAATTACATGAGCAAGAATTAGACTGAGATTTGGGGGCCTGTTTGTTTCCACAGTCTTACTAATACAGCTGTAATGTACTGCCTCTCTTTCTTACTCAAACCTGTGCTACTCTGGCAGGGTACCCAATTAGTTACTAAAAATTTGTGGAAACTATCTCAGATTACACTGTTTTCCCACACCAAGTATAGCACCGTCTTTTTATTCAACTTAACAGAAAAACCAGAAGGTGTCATAAACACACGCTATGTTTGTAAACATATTGTTCTCCTGTCTTCCCCAAATCCTTGAAAACCCAGGAGAAAAAAAAAAAAAACAGAGCATTAAACCTAGCATTGAGAGTAGCGCCTCTCATCTGCTAGAGGCCTCCATTCTAGTCCAACTTATATTTAGATGTCGTTTCCTATTTTACACCTCCGCCTGCCAAATTGCAACCACCTTTGGTGTGAAACACAGCACCTGTTTAATGGGCTCACAGGAGATGACACAGCTGTTTTCACCATTAAGCGAAAGAGTAACACACCTGGGAAAAGGCGGTATGACTGGAAGGGAGAAAAGCCAGGAATCCTGAAGTTTTCCTCTCTGTTCAGTTGTGGACTGTCACTGATGTGGGAAACTGGGATTGATCCTCCCGGGACCCTCAAAGGAGACAGACAGGATACGCCTCTGCATTATCTGCCCAAGGGATGGAAGGGGAAAGCATCTGCTCATTAGCTGTCATCCACTGTTGGCCACAGGTTGCGTTTGTGCGTGTTAAGACTTTTACATGTCCAGATTGCATATTTGTGAATGACAATTCAGCAGGTACAACAATGCTCAGGTGTCAAAGACACCCATTAAGGAAGGAGAGGATGTGAAGGGGCCATTAGTAGTGTTTGACATAGACCTCCGTGCTACAAAATGGAGGTGGGATTTAAACCCAACAGCTGCTAACTCTGAAGTAAATGTCACTGCCCACATGCCGCTGCTCTCCTTACCTGGGGGAAAGACAGGGCTGAGAGATGGAACATTTGTCTCTAGTTCTGGAATTGTTGCTGCTGGCTATTTGACTTATACAAACCATTTAATTTTGAGTCTCAGTTTCCTTACCTCTAAAATAGAAATGTTAGGCTAATGCATCATCTCCCAAAATGTGTTCAATGTTATATTAATGTTGCTGAATGTTAACTAACAGGTATGTCTGGGAAGAAAGTTTTGTTTTGTTTTGTTTTTGTTTTTGTTTTTGTTTTTGTTTTTTACCAAATAAGATTGGTAAATGGAGTTAAAAACAGGTATACAAATTTTCCTGAGGGATAGCTCAGAGTCTTTATAATACAGACTTTATTATATTGGGTTGTTGGAGAAGTCATAGAAAAATACATCATGACTTTCCCAACAACCTGATGTGGTTTGTTTCTTTGTTTGTTTGTTTGGAGAGGTTTTTGCTATAGGGTGCATGCGCTCACCAGAAAGGCAGCGAGACAGAAAGGGAGAGATCACCTCCCCCGGGGGGGGATGGCCACGCCGCAATCCCTTCTCCTCCATTCTCCTCTCAGGATCTTGGGCACGCACACACATGCGCCCGGCATGTGTTTAAGCCACCGGGTCCAGGACCCGAGCCACAGTCGACTACATGGGAGTCCAGCAACGTAGCCATTATGCCAACTGCTGGTCCCCAACCTGACTTGTTTACATTGTGTAATATGCACAAGATTTTTTGTGTGTGAAACGTCTCTCATAACTATGTTTTTATGCTAATTTTACTGAGCAGTTACTATTTGTCAGGCATCATACTAATAACTTTTCACATAGTCTTTCATTTGTTACTAAAAAAGTTATTTCTTGAGCTGTTGCCTGTACCATGATGTTCCAGGTCCTGGGGATACCTCCACCAAGAAGGCAAAGTCCCTGATTTTTACCCTCAGGGGTGATGTAGAGAGCAGGCAAACAATAAGCAGGTAAACATATACATGAACAACAGAAATAACTGGCATGTTATTTTATTTTATTTTTCATCTTATTTGCACAATGACACTGAGAAAGGGACTATTTTCATTATGTCCATTTTAGAAATAATAAGACTGAAGATGGAGTAAAGTTTAAATCATAGAGGTAGAAATGGTAGGACTGTATCTGCATTTAATGTTGCCTATGGGCCAGCAGGTGGCGTAGTGGTTAAGTCACCGGATTCCTACATGGCTGAGCACAGTTTGGGTCTCAGATTTGGAAGCTTGAAAATCATGCCAGCACACGTGCATGTGTCTCCAGAATCCCGAGAGGAGACTGGAGGAGAAGGGATTACAGCATGCCCATCCCAGTTTGTCTCTGTATCTCCCCATGCCCTATGACAAAAATCTTTAAAAAATAAAAACAAAAAGTTCCTTACAAAGTGAGTTGATATCATGAGCACAAAATCAGATTCATCAGATTAATCCTATGTCAATTACGTATTTTGTTATCGATCCATGGAAAGCTCATGCCATAACCAAAATGGTCTTGAGCGCTCTGCTCTGTTATCTCCTCCACCATCAAGGTTAGTAAGGGCAGCAGTGCTCACAGAACACCAGTCTGAGAATGCACGAGATAATCTGGAGAGAGGACCTTCTGGCTCTAACGAGACAAACACCAGTGTAGGTTTTCACTCACACAGAGAATCAGAGCTCAAATGATTTTGAGGTAACAGTATTGCAAAGTACTGCTTAATGTCTTGTGTACTATGCCTCTCAACAATTCAGAATAAGCTTATTTTATTAGTCTCTTATCATAATAATTAATTTTTTTCTCTATAAAAAGTAAATGATGTTTATGTAAATGCTCCCAACTTTAATAATCTAAGGAGTGACTTGGCAGTGATAAGCTGATTTTTAAAAGTATATACTTTATCTTGACGTCTTTCTTTAAAGAAAATCAAAAATCCTGGGCCCAATTTTGATGATCCTCAGGTCTGTGATATCACTATAAAAAATAATAAAGTAGGGTTTTTTGGATTATACTTTCTGCATATGGCCTATTGAAATGGTCAGGATTGCTGAATGTTATGAAAGAACAAAATATCTTTTGAAGGTATAAACTATTTGTAGGTATATAATGCTTTCTTAGATGCTTTGCTACTTATTACTATTGAAAGACTACTCTTAAATCTCAATCTAGATCTATTCTGACTTTAAATTTTTCCAACCAAAAGGAACTTAGTCTCCTAAGTTCTAGTTTTTGTAAAATCCCTACAGAAGATAGACACACTCACACACACACGTACACCACTATTTCCCCTTCGGCTTCCACTAATTGACATTCAGCTGGGTCATATTCTTTAGGAATGTATTAGGGAAAAGAAGGAGAGCTGAAAAAAGGAGCAAAAGCATCAGGGTACTGACCAGTCACCATGTATTTTTTAATGTATCATTTTTACAGGAAAGGCAGGAATCACATGCCTTCCATTTCTGAGATATGATAAAGGTGATTTAGAATGTGTTGTAGGCTTCCTTGAATATTGAAAGCCCCACTGTTAAATGGCGAAAACACTTTAATCTTATTTTTATTATTTCATTCTAATTTTGACATTAACTTTTTTTTTTTTTGGAGAGGTTTCGCTATAGGGCACATGCGCTCACCAGACAGACAGAGAGAGAGAGACATAGAGACAGAAAGCGAGAAATCACCCCCCAGGGGGGATGGTCATGCCGCAATCCCTTCTCCTCCATTCTCCTCTCGGGATCTTGGGCACGCACGCACACGCGCCCAGCGTGAGTTTTAAGCCACTGGGTCCAGGACGCAAACCGCAGTCGATTACATGGGAGTCCAGTGACATAGCCATTATGCTAACTGCTGGTTCCTGACATTAACCTTTAATGTAAGTCTCAAACACCAGTTTCTTGCCTCCCTACAAGAAAATATGGTAATCTGAGCCTAAGCATTTGTTGACAATCTAGGTTTCATCAAATACAGAGTAATTATTTAATATTTAAGTAAATGACCAAGGGAAATGTATCCCCTCTTCTACATAGGGCATAACAGAAGACTAATTGCAGGTGATTGCAAAAAGAAAATGGTAGGGTGTATGGAAAGCAAAAGCTATCTCATTTGGTCTTTGAAATGATTGATTCAGGATCCCTAGGCCCTGGTTAAGAAGAAGGAGATGTTAAAGTTGTAATTCTGATCTGGATAAGGAAAAGGTCACTAGCTATCACTACAAGAATTCTTTGGATATTCATGCAAAGTGAGAAAGGAGACAAAACCTTGCAGAGAAACATTTGCCTATCCTACTAGAATAAAATCAGATTTAGAACTGCTTTCTAGCAGTGACTGGGAGATTGTAAAGGGCTGATGTTATCTGCTTTAGGGAGAATTTAGTCCAACAGGGCCTCCTACACTTTGATCTTTTTACCTCATTGCCATCAAGCTTAGGTCAAAAACCTACCTCTAAGATAGCATATTTTTTTTAGTCAGGATGTCAGAAACAGAACATCTTCCTCTCTAAAAGTCCCCTTTGGTCATTAAAAGGAGCTACCTGTGATAGGTACAGGTGGCTGATTTTTTCCCTTCACTAACTCATCAAACATACATTGAATACCTGCTTGGTTCTTCTAGGCCTTGGGAATACCAAAGTGAGTTATGCCTTGTCATCATAGAACTTCCAGTTCAGCATGAGTGTTAGATAAAATTGTAGGAAACCACAGTGTGGTAGTTAATGGGGTGAAGTCTGGGAGCACAGAGGAAAGATGCTTAAGACCTTAGGAAGTCAGTGAAAACTGCTACAAGTTGCCAAGCAACGATGACTTATGAGAAGCAGATTCTGAATTGAGTAATAATTCCTTTATGCATGTTATTCTCTTGGTGTCCAAGTGCACAGAAACCCCTGTTAGAGACCAACCATATTTGTTTTTTCCTAAATGCCATCACCTCATGCTGTGGTAGTTTGGATGGCTTTGGCCTAGGGACCTATTGGTTGCCCCTTGCTTACCTTCCCTTAGTCTTTTTTTTTTTTTTTTTTTTTTTTTGAGAGATTTTTGCTATAGGGCGCGTGTGCTCGCCAGACAGACAGAGAGACAGAAAGCAAGAAATCACCCCCCGGGGGGATGGTCACACCGCAATCCCTTCTCCTTCATTCTCCTCTCGGGATCTTGGGCACGCACGCACACGCGCCGGCGTGAGTTCTAAGTCACCGGGTCTGGGATGCGAACCGTGGTCGACTACACGGGAGTCCAGCGACATAGCCATAATGCTAACTGCTGGTTCCCACCTTCCCTTAGTCTTAAGGTCATGTTGGTTACATGCTGTCAGACTCCTTTTCTAGGCTTGATACAAAAATAATGCTGGGCACAGGTCCAGTAGAAGAGCATGGCCTTCATAATTATCCTTTAATCAAAGCACAATGTCAGAGTTTCATCTCTTTTATCATACCGAATGCCTGTGCTCATCAAATTTAATATTTTTGTCTTTCCATTCATTTTCTATAGCCTGCATTCCTTTGCTACTTTGTTTCTTATTTCTTTAGGAGAGTTTTTATCCAAGGTGACAGGGGTGGTGGTGGAAAAAGAAGCTGATGTCTAAAGATTTATCTAAGCAGAGATTCATATAAAAGCAGTTAGTATTGATTCAAAAACAACAGAAGAGTTCAGAGTCTATTATAGACTGAGTATAAGAAATTTAAATTTGGGGGACCAGCAGATTGTGTAATGGTTTCATCTCCTAACTCCCACATAGTAGACCGAAGTTCGAGTCCTGGACCTGGCAACTTGAAACTCACGATGGGCACGTGTGTGTGTACCCAAAATCCCAAAGAAAGATTGAAGGGGAAGGGATTGTGGCATGGCCATCCCCCCTGAGGAGTGCTTTCTCGCTTTCTGTCTCTGTCTCTCTCAGTCTCTCTGGCGAGTGCACACACCCTATTGTAAAAATCTCTCTCTCAAAACAAAAAACAAACCAGAAACTTTAATTTGAGATATATATTGAGCCAATGCCGTGGCACAGGGGTTAAGGGTTGTGCATTGGGAACCAGATTCTGCATGGCTCACTGTGGTTTGACTTGCTCTTGCCTTTTGGGATATAACTTGACTGACATGTTCAAATAAACGAATGGCCAGATGAATGGATAGATATGGGTAGAAGAATATACAGATAGAGCAAGTGCCTATTCCCTTTAGAATCTCACCAAGAAAAGAAAAATATTCACACCCCTCATGGGATATATGCCATAAGTATGGTTGTCATGCTGTCTAAATCAAGACTGCCAAGTATTGGCATGCTTATGTGGATGGGCAGACAGAATATTTGAAACTTAAGTTGCCAGAGAACTAGGACTTAAACTCACTCTATTTATAACACAAGGCCACAAGACAAAATAAAACCTTAAAAAAAAAATTAATTGTGACCAGAAAAAGGGAGGAGGGGGATATGTTCACAAAAGCGTTGATATGTGGATTGGCATGAAGTGCAAGTGGGATTCTTTCACCAAGCATCCAAGAGAGGCAGAGTATCTAGACAGAAGAACATAGTGAGCAGGGGAATGGAGTAAGTATGCCTGTTACCCAGTGTGACTGGAGAGCTGAGGGGTCCAGCCTGAGGTGCTGGGAGAGAAAAGAGAGAGATTAGGGCTGATATTGAAGGAGTGTGTGTGTTTGTGTGGAAAGTAAGGAACCATAGGTGAAGTGAACCTTTAAACCTGAAATGAAAAGGAGGGCAAGGAAGTTTAGCAATGCATCTTGACCTCCAGAAGGTCAAAATTCATGTTTTCTAGTTCGATTCAATCCCACAAGTAAACCTTATGCTGGAAAGAAATTCAGATATGATCTGGTCTCTCACCAATGCCTCTCATCTCTAAATGAGAAGTCTTGGTGACAAAAATGATGCACGTATTAC
>NW_006159844.1:8690983-8703673 GCF_000334495.1 Tupaia belangeri chinensis | reverse complement strand
TGCCACTCACTGTCTGTCTCTGTGGTTTTGGGGAAATTTAACTCCTCCATGTCTTAGTTTCCATATCCACAAGGTGGATGACTGTTGCAATAATTCAGTAATGATTTACGTAAAGTGCTTAGTAAGCGCCTGACACGTAGGAAGAACATTAACATAATATTATTAATAAAAAATAATAAATACGTAAAGTGCTTAGTAAATGCCTGACACATAGGAAGAACACAAATAATATTAACATAATATTATTAATAAAAAATAATAACAATATTGAAGTTCCTGATTCTGTCCCATAGTCTTTTATGTATGCTAGCAGTGCCCCAAATTTGGCTGCTCATCTGAATCACCTGGAGTGTTTCAGAAAGTAATAAATTTTCTGGGCTACTCTAGACCCACTGAAGCTGAATCTTAAGGTAGTTGAACTTTTGAAAAGTTCCCTAGGCAGTCCTAATAATAAGAACCAGAATTTTAGAAACAATTGTACATATTTACTGCTGTTTAAACTTTGCTTTCTTAGATTTTGGAAGAGAACATGGGATCATTTTCAGGTGATTCAGTCCTTTAAGTGTAGGTGTAGGTGTAAGTGCTAGGGGTAGAAGAGGGCTATTGCACCGAATTCAGGGATCCCAGAAGGTTAGAAACACACATGGCTATGCTCAAAAGAAAGGGGGGGGGATTGGATGACAAGATTGGAAATGGAGTATTCATCATTTGTAGGAACGATTAATTATGCCTAGTTTTGCACATATATTTGTATGCCTCTTAATATAACATATGCAAATACATCTTTAATAGCATGACTTGTTTGCCAGTGTTGAATACTAACTGTAAATAATTTCTATTTTCTGTAGTATTTAGGAAACTTCAATATGGCACTTGCTGGCAGACAGCTTCTGTCTTCTGAATTTAGCAACATATTAAGTAATCTTTACAAAAACAAAAGAAGTCTAGACAACAATTTGTGGTTATCCATAGAAACAGAGGATAGGTAAGACAGGAATAATTTAAATTTATGGTAAAAATTTTAAATATGGCCTATAGTTTCCAATTATGCCCCTACCATGTTTTTCTAATGTAAAGCAAAATAGAGCATTAGAAAGTTCACTCTTTTTAGAGTCCTCTTTATCCTTGCTGATGATGTTGTCAGTAGCTTACAAAAGAGGCAGTAGGATGACGAAAGAGAAAAATAACTAGGGGGCCTTAGTAGTCAGTGCCTAGAAATACTGGTCCCTGAATACCTACTTGTTAATTCCCTCAACCCCCAGTCCATTGCTCTCAATCTGTATAAGAAACTCAGAAACTCTTGTTTAACAGATAGATTTCTTGACTCCACCTCTGGAGTTTGTGATACAGTACACAAGGGGACTTCAAAAAGTTTAAATACATGAAGAGGGGTGATTAGGTGGCCTGGTGGTTAAGGTGCTGGACTCTCACATAGCCAACCATGGTTCAAACCCAAAACCCAGCTACTTAAAAGTCACGCTGGGCACATGTGTGTGCATGCCCCAAATCCCAAGACAAGAATGGAGGAGAAGGGTTGTGGCATGACCATCTCCTCTGAGGAGTAATTTCTCAGTTTCTCTCTCTGTCTCTCTCTAGTGAGTACACATGCCCTATAACAAAAGAAAAAACAAATACAAAGTTCACAGAAAATGGAATTAAAATATGAATTTATTTTGGTGAAAAAAAAAGGGGGGAAACCCATGTAATTTTTTCAGTGTATGCATTTTGGGGTAGATTTAGAAATCTGTGCTAATAATAGTCCCCTTCACCACCTCCCAACAATTCTGTGATAGTAACATAAATGGTCCTCAGAATATACTTTGAGAAACACTGACCTAGTTAATGTAGAGCCTTGAGTCAGCAGCATCACCATCAACATTCACCTGAGAGTTTGTTAGAACTGAATCTCCAGACCAGCAGATAGCGTAGTGATTATGTCACTGAACTTCCACATAGTTGACCACAGTCCGAGTCCAGACTTGGCTTAAAACTCACACCAGGCACTTGTGTGTGCATGCCCAAGGTCCCGAGAGGAGAATGGAAGAGAAGGGATTGCTGCATGGCCATCCCTCCTGGGGGGGTGATTTCTCCCTTTCTCTCTCTGTCTCTCCAGAGAGCCAACATGCACTATAGCAAAAATCTCTCTAGAAAACAAACACAAAAGAACTGATTCTCATGACCCAACCCAGTCTGTCAATCAAAATCTTTATTCATAAGCACATTCAAATTTAAAAAGTACTAGTCTAGAGGCGGCATCTTCCTCCCTCTTTTCTTGTATGAACCTGTCAAATTTCCCCACAGCCTCCCCTCTTAAATTACCTGGGATGGCTTAAACCAGTGGTTCTCAAAATGAGTCCCCAGATCTACTGAGTCAGATACTCTGGAGGAAGGACCCAACAATGTATGTTCTCACATGTCTTCTAGTCCAGGTATCCCTGATGCATGCTAAAGTTTGAGAACCACAGGCATGGGTCACGTTACTGGTTTGCATTTTAAAATGAAGTCCACCGGAATACTAAGTACATTCTGGGTGTATATAGCCAAAGTGCCAGTGTCACCAGGTGTAGAGCAAATCGTTCTTGCTTCATATTGTCAATCCTTTGGAATCAGTCAACCCTACAATAGCTCTATCACCTGTTTCACTGGTGAAGAGGATGCTTTGACTAATGCAAGTGTCAGAGGCAGTCATCTCTCAGAGTTATGAACGAAACGTCGAGCTCTGAGGGCAACCTGGGCAGCCATACTGTTTAATGGTATTGGGGTGAATAGCACGGACAGCTGAGTCTCAAATGAAACAACTTCCTGATCCAAATACCTTTGAGAATATAAATTAGTATTCTTCACTCTGTAGGTTGACCCAACTAGAATAGTAGGGTGAAAAAGAACTCCAAGATTGTATCATGCCCAGAAGAGAGCCCCTGAGTGTGAACTGAAGGTGCAATGTGGTGGCAAGGTTAGGAAAAACATGACTAGATCACTGAGCAAGTCAATTTTAGCTAAGTATATATGCACCTTTCACTCTTGCTTGGACTTCCCAATAGATTTTTATACTCCTAACCTACCAGGAACTAGCTCTCAATTAAACATTTTATTTCTCTCTGCCCATCTCTCTCTGTCATCTGTCTTGGGCTCTCACTGCCTTTTTACCACTCCTCCCTGTCTCTGTGTTTCTTCCTCTCCACCTCAGTCGATATGCCTCTGAATCTTTCCCTTCCCTCTCCATCCCAGTGTCTTTAATGAAAATATTTAGAACATCTCCCAGGCGGCGAGGGAGTGGTGGATTTCAATATGGACAAAAACAAAGATGCAGACACTAAGTTTTTGTTGGTACTGTTGATGACTTTTTTCCTTATGCTGGAGAGTTCTAGTATATCTAGCTATCTCTACTTCTTTTTTTATTCTTTTAATTTGCAAGTGTTTGCCATAGATTATTATCATGCTATTTCTTGATGGAACTGGAGTACTAGTTTATCAAAATGTCAGTATAAAGACCAAAAGTCAAGCAAATTTGCTGCAATAGGAAGGTCTATAAATTTGCTGTCAGTGAAGAAATCCTCTCAAAGTGCAAACCCAGCTGAAAGCATTTAAAAAAAAATTGTCACTAAATGAGTGCAAGGTTAACCCAGTGTGTGTGCACTTTGATCTTATGCCTTGTTACATTTCTCAGTTTTAATAACTGAGGTCATTGTTTATGCTATGATTCCAGGAGTTATCAGGGAATACCTCAAATATAAAATCAGATTCATGTTGCTAATTTCAGTTGTTGAAACTCACATCTCTCCTCTTTTTATTCTTTTTGAATTGTACTCTGGAATAACATTCTTCTTGAAGTCTTAATTATAGTTTGGTTGAAAAACAGAACCATTTTAACACTGAAAATATTTGGCAAATAAGACTGTGAAAGAAATCTTAAAAAATTTGTCATTGTGCTCTCTTGGATATAAGCACAAAAAAGATTAAACATGTGGAGAAAGGTTTTTATATTCTTGAAATTCTCAGCCTTTTTGCAATACACAAACAACGGAGTTACAGAACAGCAAAAAAAAAAAAAAAAAAAAAAAAAAGAATTCTTCTCAAATCTAATTATCAAAAAGCAATTCATCTTGCTTGAGTATCTCAATCAACTCATCCCTGAAGCCACTTTCTCAGTTTGCCCTCCTGTCTGATGTATGGATGTGTGTGTGTGTGTGTGTGTGTGTGTGTGTGTGTGTGTGCTATCATTTTGAGAAATCTCTTAGCATATAGTGGGGGGGGGGTGCCGTTTTGCTAATTTTATGTTTTATTTCTCGATGACCTACTTTTCTGCAGTAGCTTTAGTGGAATGGTTTAAGCTTGGTCTGATTTTTGGGAGTCCCTTACTCTGTACCAGTGACTCAGCTGGGATAGAGCCAAGATGTTTACATGATTTGAGAGGAGGGGGGGACTGCATCGGCCTCAGCTTTTATTGCTTTTACAGAGAGCTTACAAATTGTAGGCACTCGGAATAAGTGGCATCATTAGTGAGCGTAAAATGCCCTAAGGGTATCGAAGTGATTTAGGACTCTGAGATTCAGTTAAGAGAAAATAAGATAGGGTCTCAGGTGTCTACAGGAACAGGAGCCAGTGGCAGTAGCACTGAAATGTGACCTTGGATAAATCACTTGACCTTAATGCCTCACCTTTAAAATAAGGTTAATATATACATCTTACTTTTATCGAAATGCAGTTATCTGGGCACTGTTGGCCAAGCAGATGGAAATTTTTTCACTTTAAGAATTCTTTGAGGTAATGTTTTGCAAAAGGTTACTTAACATAGGCAGCTGTACAGCTAAGATTCTGTATAAATTGCATGTGTCGTAGAAGACATCAACTCCTAATTGAAGGAGTCATTGGCACAATAATTATTTTGTCTAAAAAGAAAAAGATGGACTTGGTTCTTTGTCTTTTAAAACTAAAATTAAAATTGCATATACAATTTTAAAAAATTATTTATTTTAACTTTTATTTATTTATTTATTTATTATTTTTACATTTTACCAGAGAGAGAGAGTTAGACATAGAGAGCGGGAGAAAGTGAGAAAGCATGCTGCCAGGTCTAGGACTCAACCTGCCCTCAGCCACATGGGAGTCCAGCACCTTAACCACCACGTCACCTGCAGGCCCCAGCATATATAATTTAATCAGTATTTTGTAGCCTAGGTCAAATGACCATGCTTATATTCGTATTCTCATAAAATATGAATCCTTCATGAATCAACAGAGCAAAATTCAAGTAATCACCTGAGTTCTTCCTATGTAATCAACTGTGTTTTCCACCACTGAGTTTAGAATCTTAGCTGTAGCCCTTGCCCTACATTTACACGAATTTACATTTTAGGCCCATTTCCGGAGCCCATTTCCGGAAGCGCACGCTACAGCTTGTCGCTGGTGTGATGACTTCAAGGGTACTTCATGGAGCTGGAACGCTGGTGGCGCAGGCCCTGAGGGCCCACCGCCCCAGTGGAGCGGCCGCAGTGCACTCCATGGCATCTGGAGTTGGTGTTCCTACTGATGACAAGCAGGCAACTGGACTGGGGAGGGAGGTCGTGATGGCTGCATGGAAGGCACTGGACCCATACAATTTACTACTCCCAAAGGCAGCTTCAGGTACCAAGGAAGATCCTAATTTATTAGTTCCTTCCGTCACCAACAAGCAAACAGTGGGCTGCATCTGTGAAAACACAATAGTGTTGTCATCTGGTTCTGGCTGAATAAAGGCAAGACTCAGTGATGCCCTATCTGTGGAACCCATTACAAGCTGGTGTCCCACCAGTTGGCCCACTGAGCCCCTCAACATGTATTTTAAAGTTTCTTTCTAATAAAGACTAGCCATCGCAATGGCTCTTCCTCCTGGGAAAAAGAAAAAGAAAAAGAAAAAGAATTTACATTTTTAGTGCTCTTTAGTAGAATTTTATATAATTAAAGAAATGCACTATTTTGGTGCTGGTAAATAGAGTTGACACTAGTCACTTGAGCACGTTAAATGTGGCCAGTGAAATTGAAAAATTAAAATTAAAATTAAAATTTCATTTTATTTTATTTTTAAGATTTTTTTGCCATAGGGTGAATGCACTCATCAGAGAGAAAACAGAGAAGGGGAAGGTAAGAAATCACTCCTCAGGAGTGATGGCCATACCACAATCCCTTCTCCATTCTCCTCTAAAGATTTTAGGCACGGATGTGTGCACATGCTCTGGGCGTGTTTTTAGGCCATCGGGTCCAGAACTCCAACATGGAGTAGACCATGTGGGATCCATGCCTTAACCACCACACCACCTGCTGACCCTTACTTCATTTTATTTTTCTTTTATTATTTAATTATTAAGAGATTTTTGTTATAGGGATCACGTGCTCACCAGAGAGGTAGAAAGTGAAAAATCACCCCCTCCCGGTGGGGGTAGCCACATCAAAATCCCTCCTCCTCTATTCTCCTCTCAGTATTTTGTGCATGCACTCACATACCCCTTGTGTGAGTTTCAAGCCACTGGGTTTAAGACTCAAACCGCAATCAGCCACATGGAAGTCCAGTGCCTTAACCACTATGCCACCTTACTTCATTTTAAACAACTACCTGAGGCTAGTGACTACCTTATTGGATGGTTATTTTTAACCAAGGACAAACAGTGTCCGTACAACTATTAGTGACTACCCATAAAGAAGTATACAGAGCAATGCTGTTTGGGATGGAGGGGAATTTGAATTGAGCGCTGTAGGCTAGGCTAAGACAGAGGTAAGAATGAGAAGGGAGATGTTATGGGCTGAGGGGATATTACAACAGTGACTTAGAGGAAAGGAGAGCCTGCTGCTGTTACTGAACAGTTAGGAGAGCACCATACTGGGAGCCGAAGGCTCCTGCTAGATAGAGGGCAAGAGGAAGGAAGGCTGGAGTGGGTGTGTGGGGAGGGTTTGTTATTATGTAGCAGGCACTTCACATGTATAATTCAGTTTAATCCTCACAACCAGCTGATGAAGTAGTTACTCCTGTTATCTTTGTTTTATCATATTTTCTGGAATCAGACCTGGAGAAGTTAATTAATTTCCCCAAGATCACGTAGCTAGAAAGTAGTGAGCCAAGCTTTAGAACTCAATTTGGCCTTCTTCCAGATGCCATGCTCCTTAACCACCTCACTCCACCAGTGGAATTATCCAACTTCAGTCTTTATTAGCTTATTACCATGGGCATCTATAAGTTGAAGACAGAAAAAAAGAAAAAATCATGTGCTAGGATTACATAAGATATTGCATGTAGAATGCCTAGCAGTGCGTGGCCCATAATAAGTGCTTAACAAATCTTCGCTTAATTGTACTATTATGTCAGAAATAGACTAAAAAGCAGCAAAGAAATTAGAACTTGCTTGAGTAGGCATTAGGCAACCATTGCAGCTTTTTAAACTGTGGATTGACATGTTGAATCTGTTATAATGGATAGAGAACAGAAGGAAAGAAGGGAAGGAGTGGTTAGAGACTGGAATTGAGGAGGTCTCTAAGAGGCAGTTGTAATCTTAACTAGGTCTAGAGGTTTGCATTCAACAGATAAAAGGAATGCAACTTTATTTTCCCCTAGAACATATTGATTAGAAATCATTTAAAATTTTGAGAAAAGGATAAAGGAGAAAATTTAAATCATCCATAGTATCATATCTAAAAGATAGTCACTATCAGTAATTTGGTATTTTTTTTCCCAGGTCTATATGTTTGTATCTGTGTGTGCCAATTTATTTAAGTTTACTGTATTGGGGCTAGACAGTGGCACAGTGGTAAAATGTGACATTCTACAAGGTTGACCCATGTGGGAAGGTTCTGGGTTTGCATCCAGATACCTCCCTGAACATGCTGGGCACATGTGTGTCCGTGCTCTGAGGCTGGCTGAACCTGGGGGTGGATCGTGGTATGATGACCCTTTCGAGGGCACTGCCTTTGTCTCTCTTTTTTTTTTTTTTCTCTCTTGCTTATGGAAAAAAATCACTTTAAAAAAGAAAAGCTTACTGTATTTATCTACACTAAAATTCATACTTTAGGGGTATTATTCTGTGAGTTTTGACAAACACACATACACACACAGTCATGTATTCTCAACCACAATCAAGTTTTAGTATCTTCAAAAAATTTCTCTGCTGATCTTATAGTCAACCCCTCCTCTTATTTCTATTCTTAGCCCCTGGTGACCATTGAAATGTTTTCTATTCCAATAAACTTACCTTTTCTGGGATGTCATATAAATGGAAGCATATAGAATATAGTCTTTTTTTCCTTTTTCTTTTTTTGGAGAGGTTTTTGCTATAGGGCGCATGCGCTCGCCAGAAAGACAGAGAGAGACAGAGAGAAAGAAAGCGAGAAATCACCCCCCAGGGTGGATGGCCACACCACTATCCTCCTCCTCCATTCTCCTCTTGGGATCTTGGGCACACACGCACATGCACCCTGCATGAGTTTAAGCCGCTGGGTCTCAAACCGCAGTCGACTACATAGGAGTCCAGCGACATAGCCATTACGCTAACTGCTGGTCCCAGGATGTAGTCTTTGAGTCTGACTTCTTTCATTTAACATAAGGCATTAGAGACTTAATATGTTAGTTCATTTCTTTTTATTGCCCAGTAGTATTTCATCGTGTGGATGTTCTACAATTTCCATTCACCAGTTGAAAGACATTTCAGTTTTCTCCAGTTTTTAGAAACTATGAATAAATCCACTATAACAATCAAAGAAAGGTTTTCTGTGGAAATAATTTTTCATTTCTCTTGGGTAAATACCTAGGAATGGAATGCAGAATTACTTATATGTTAAATACATGTTTAAGTTTGTAAGAAAAGGTCATACTGTTTTCCTGTGTGGCTGTACCGCCAAGTGGAGGGCCTTATTATTCCACACTTTGACTAGCACTTGGTTGTGTTCTTTTTTTAAGCCATTCTAATAGTTGTTGTTGTTGTTTTCAATTGCCAGAAGGTACGTACACTCACTAGTGAGTGATACAGAGAAAGATAGCACCACGCAGCGGGGTGAGGTCATACAACATCCTTTTTCCTCCATTTCTATATCCCCTTGGGATTTGGGGCACACACGAACACACACACACACACACACACACACACACACACACACACATCTGGTGAGTTTTTCAAGCCACCAGGGCCAGATTCAGACTGCAGCTGGCCTTGTGGATATGGTTCCCCAAGCATGGCAGTTGACTGCTTCACTACAAGGTCAGCCCTCTGATAGATATGTATTTGTATATAATGGTAGTTTTAGTTTGCATATCCCTAGTAACTAATATTGGTAAGCATCTTTAGATGTTTTCACTTATCTTCAAATAGAGGACATTTTATTTCTTCTTTTCCATTTCTATGCATTTGTTTCTTTTTATTACTTCATGGTATTGGCTAGGACATTTGTGTTACAAGCGGACACCCTTACCTTGTTTCTGTTTGTTGGAGGAAAACATTCATTCTTTGACCTTTCAATGTAATGTTAACTAAAGGGTTTTTGTGGTAGATGCCTTTCATTAAGTTAAGCAATTTTTCCTTTATTTTCTAGTTTGCTAAGAGAAGCATAAATGGATTTTTTTTTCAAATGTTTTTGTGTGAATATTGAGTTGATCATATGAATTTTCTTTAGTCTTTTGGTAAGGTGAATTATATCAACTGATTTTACATTAAACTAGTCTTGCATTCCCAGGGTAAATCCTATTTAGCCATGATATTGTATCCTTTCTACATGTTACTGTGTTTGATTTGTTTATGTGTATGTGTATTATTTTTAAACAAAACCAAGGTGGTACTATTAGGTTGTCGGAAAAGTCATGACATATTTTTCTATGTAAAAATATGTCATGACTTTCCTGAAGACCCAATATATATTCTAATTTGTAATCTCTCTTCAAAAGCTCATATATTCTTGAATATAGAAGAAATATATGTTGGTAAGAAAAGTTCTTTGTGATTACTTCAAGGGATGTTTAAAATTTTTCCTATGTTTTCTTTTGGTAGGGGAATAGACATACATATTTTGTTTCAGGTTCATTCAATTCAAAAACTGAAATAAGAAATTTCTAGCCCACACATACCAACTCTTCTAATTAGCTGATAAAAGATTTGTTTACATCCTTGACAAAATGTAAAGAAAAAACTGCTCTAAGTTTTAAAGATCATTATAAATTTATTTTATTTTATTTTACTTATTTTTATTTTAGTTTTTGCTACAGGGAACATGCATTCTCAGGGAGAATGAGAAATCACCCTCGAGGGGGATGGCCACCTCACAATCCCTTCTCCATTCTCCTCTCAGGAACCGGGGCACAGGGCACGCGTGCCTGGTGTGTTTTTCAAACCACCAGTCAAGGATCTGAGTTGCACTGTCAGCCATATGGGATTCAGCTGCCTTAAGCACTACTGGCTAGCCCTAAAAATTGTTAAAAATTTTAAGAGGAAAGGGATGAGATAGGTCTCTGCAACCCAGGCATTCATCAGATATGTGGGGAGTACCAATTTCTGTTTTAGGATGGTGACTTTAAGTAAGAACCTTAAATATATATTAGAGAGCTCTGGTATTTGTAAAGGAGGTTTTCTTTCTTTCATTTAAAAATACATGTGTAGGCCCAGCTGCAGTGGTACAAGTGAGTGGGTACCGCTGCACAGTGGCTGAGGCTGTATGGGAGTCCCAGATTTGGTCCTTGGCCCAACTTACACAGGCCCGGCACAGTGGTGAGCTTGTGGTCTTAGCAGACTGGGGAGGCTGGGCAGGAGAATCGCAACACAGTCAAAAATACGTAGCTATTGTGAGACCAGAAGATAGCGTAATGGTTTATTCCACTGTGGTTCGAGTGGAATAAGACCAGTGGCTTAAAACTCATACCAGGCGCATGTGTCTGTGTGCCCAAGATCCTGAGAGGAGAATGGAAGAGAAGGGATTGTGGCGTGGCCATCCCCCCCCCCGGGGGGGGGTGATTTCTCGTTTCTCACTTTCTGTCTCTCTGTCTTTCTCCTTCTCTCTAGTGAGCACATGTGCCCTATGGCATTAAAAAACAAACTAACAAAAAAACCCTAGTTCTTGCTCTCTCTCTCTCCCTCACTCTTACCTGCCCTCTTGCATTATCTTTCTCCCTCACATTTTTTTAAATTTATTTATTTACATTCATTCACTGTATATCATGACAATATACAAAATGAGATTTTCCATCTAGAGTACACTGTATATTGGCTCAATCAAGCACATCAGCATACATATTATCGTCAACAAATAATTTTCCATTTCTTGTTTCCTGTATGTTTTGCTTTTTTTTCCTTGATTCCCTATCTCTTACCCTTACCCTCTGCCATCTCCCACTCTCCTCCCACACTGTCTCTGATCTATGTTTGCTTTCTATACTGTTTTTGCCCACATTTTATTGAGTCACTAAAGATCTTAATTAATCTAAATGTTTTCATAGCAAGCACAGCTGATATATACATTTCTATGAACACAAGTCCAACTTTAGGCATAAGCCTCAATGAGTAGAATAATTGTTCCTCTCCACAGAAGTCTTTAGTAAAAGGCGAAAGATTTATACGATCTGAAGAGAAACCAGAGTATTCCATGAATTGTAATTTTTCACAATTCTTCTCAATTTCTAATTTTATTTCACTGGTTTTGGAAAGTGAGAAATCCCCCCCAGGGGCATGGCCACCCACGGTCCCTTCTCCATTCCTCTCTCAGAGGATTAGCATGAACAGGACCGCTCTCATCAGTGTGACCTGAGCAGGAGCAGGACTTGTAGGAAGGGATTGCTTTGCCAATTCTGGTGGGACCATTCAAGCACAGAACTTGAAACTGCCTTGTCTACTCTTCCTCACCTTTGATTCGGAGTTCATAGCAGTGCCCTCAGGATAGGTTTCCTCCCAGCTGCACCTGGTACTAATTAGTTCATGTCTTACTAATCCCCAGGACCTGACGATTTGTCCTGAGACTAAAATTCACAACTTCTTCACAGATGCACAGTCCCTTTGCGTAAGTTGTCAGTGCCCTGCAGGTGACAGGGTAATTGCAGCTCTGGGGAGAGATGAACTCAGAACATCTCAAGACTTATAACATCTCAAGACTTTGGTTCCAGATGCTCTGTGTTTCCTGATAGCCCTAGACAGTCCTGCTGCCAGTTCTAGCAACAGAGGTCAACCCCACAAAGTGTTTCATTATGGCTTCAACTCCAGTCAGGTATGGGTGACAATGTCTAAGAGGGGGACACTTAGAGGGCAGGGGAGGAGCTGAATAGGACAGAAGTTTTCCCTTGGGCCTCAGGACGGCTTCACTAATCCTTGGACTTTGGGAGAGCGTGATGACGGAGACCCCACAGCATGCAGGGAGTGGTCCTGTGTACTGGGCACGAGAGGGGGTGGGCATTGCTGAGGCTAGGCCAGCCTGAGAATCCAGGGGGCTGTGCTTTCACTTGCTTTTTCCCCTTGAGTTGGGAGTTGTCCATTGGCCTAGCCTTCTGAGAACTGGACTCAGAAAACTTGATACACTGGATATCTAGAGTTCAAGGTAAATGCACAGACTCTTGTGTCCTTGTTCTCTGCACACACAGGTGCGCACAGACATTCAGATAATCAAAATGGTGAACGTATTGCTGTCCTGACACATTTCCTGTGCTCTTGGTAAGCCTCCCCTTCCACCTTTCCCCTCCTAGCCACTAGGCAATTGTTA
>NW_006159844.1:8683249-8690091 GCF_000334495.1 Tupaia belangeri chinensis | reverse complement strand
AGAGAAACAACAAAGAAATAGGAAAAAAAGATGGAAAAAATTGTAATTGTTTTTCTTTAAAAAAAGGCACAAAAGATGGACAGAGAGACAGAGACAGAGACACAGAGAAAGAGAGATAGAGGGCCAGAGGAGAGCTCCCTACCACGCTAGCTTGTTTGCTGGAGGCTGAATTATCAGGAGAAAATCTTCATTTCTCTTGTACCCTGAATTGACTATTTCGCAGGAGTCATGAGGGATCGTCTCCTGAAGGCCTGGCCTCTCCTGCACTCCTTCACATTTAAAAATAAAAATAAAAATGAGGGGCTGGCAGGTGGCATGGTGGCTAAAGGTGCTGGATTCCCACATAGCCAACAACAGTTTGAATCTTGGACCTGGCAGCTTGCTTTCTTGCTTTCTCTCTCTCTCTCTGGTCAAATTTAGAAATAATAATAACAAATGGAATTAAATAAATATATAATTCTTTAAAATTAAAAAATGAAACTTGTATAGGAAGATAATAGATGTGTGTGCATGCATGTGCATGCGTATACACACACACACACACATATATAAAGAGAGAGAAAGAACATCAACAATCTGTTGTTAAGTTTTATTTTGAAATGTTTTTTCCCTGGACAAGTCTTTTCACTTTTTTTTTTTTTTTAAATATAAATGTGTTTGAGTGAGCAGATGGCAGAGTGGTTACATCACTGGACTCCCACATGGGTGACAACAGTTCAAGTCTCAGACCCGGTGGCTTGAAAATCACATGGGGCACGTGTGTATACATGTCCAAAATCCCAAAAAGAGAATGGAGGAGAAGGGATTGCAGGGTGGCTATCTCCCCAGGGGTGATTTCTCACTTTCCCTCTCACTGTCTTTCTCTCTCTCCAGTGAGTGCACATGTCCTAAGGTAAAAACCTCTTAAAATATAAATAGAAGTATGGTTGTTCCCCACTCCAGAAGCATACAGTCAAGATTGATACTTTCTAGGTATCCACTTCAGACTTTACTTTTAGAATTCTAAGAAGCAGGGCAGCAGGTGGTATGATGGTTAAGGCGCCAGATTCGCACATGGCTGACTGTGGTTTGAGTCCTGAACCTGGCAGCTTGCTTTCTCATTTTCCCTCTCTCTGTCCATCTCTGGTCAAATTAAAAAGCAATAATAATAAATAAAATAAATACTTTTTAAGAAGAAGAATTCCAAGAAGTTGATCCCCACCCAAGTTTTATTTTAGAAAATACAATCTAATTGTTCTTCACATCCTCATAGAGAAAATGGCATTGCTTTATTTTAAGTGGGAGACAGAGCTCAAGATAATGGCAAACATTGCCTGAGGCCTCAAGGATACTAAGCACGACCATTGGAAGGAGTTTTTTTCATTTGTTTTGATTTTGGAGTGTGTCCCTCGTTCTGTCTTGGGTTAAGATGATTCTAGGCCTCTCAAGACATTTGTACGAGAGGACGATCTTCAATGTTTGCATCCTTTCCCCTGTTTTATACTCTCCTCGCATAGACCACAGCTGAGAGTTTTAAAGAAAAGGCGCTTTCGGCAAGTGCAAAGTGGTATTGTCATGTTGCTACTGGAGCTGTCTGTGAAAGCCAAGAAAATAGGACAGAATAAAAAGGAAGTAAAATAAGTCATAGTGAAACCTTCTCTCTCAGAGGAAGAAAAGCAAACATTGAAATATTGCTTTTTCCTGGCTGCTTATTAAAGGGGAAATTTGCCTACTGTGCTGGAAAAGTCTTTTATTCATCTTTCTGTTGATGAGAAGCATCCAACTTGAGGTTTGTTTTTGTATGCATAACCCTTTCTGTTTCTTAAGGTGAATTCTACTTGCAGTGCGGGTGGAACAGATTCAGCATTTCTCTGATTAAAAATGTTGATTTGCTTTAATCATTTGATAATTTAAACTACATCCAATTTTCTGAAGTAGTTTGATTTAAACGTATTTGCTGCAGTGTCCAGTCACATTTCTGAAATATCTGAAGTCAATTATTTATATGATCTATATCTTTAATATAGATCAGATCATTTGAAATAAGATGTTCTTGGGATATTTTGTGGCACTAGTATCGTTTTGTCACTTTCAGAAATGTTTAGGTGCAAAAGGGTATTGTAAATTAATCAACTAATATAAAAACCTTGAGTTTATAGGTATAGAATTGTAAGGCCACATTGTAAGGCCACATTATGCAATTAAATAACCACGTTCTATTTTCATAAGTCCAAGGTCATTGGTTTAGATTGCAATTATATAATTTCTGTTATGATTGTTAGTGATTGGTATAATTTGACTAATTATTGCCTAAACAATGGAAGTTGGCTGAGACTCAAACTGCAGCAAATGCTTTTTTATGTGCGAACAAGGAGAATGAATGCTTATCTCTTTTGTTATTCATTGAGAGGAGCTACAGTTAATCATAAATATTGCACTGGGGGCATAGAAAACTTAAGCTCTTCTTTTCTTCTTCTTTTTTCCCCCCAAGATCATCTTTCTTGAATGGGATAGAAGACAACCCTCCAGAGAAAAATAAATGATTATGTTTAGAGAAACATCACTTTGACTGACTAATTGGAAGGAGAGTGGAAAAATCCCACAGGAAATGGTCTGTAGCCCATGACTTTTATAGTCAATACTCTTCTTAGGAAAAGCAAACATTCTTTTTAATGGCATAAAAATCCATTTAAATTGAAAGTACCATCTGTTCAACCTTCTAATCTGACCACAGCTTCAAGAATAACCATTGTCAGATAAGGAAATAATAAATATGTTTCATGAAATATGTGATGAACCTGTGTCTAGACAATAAGAATGTGATTATAAATGAGGATGCTGCATTTTGAATAGATACTTATACTTTTAAGCAATTTTATATATTATATAATTTACTAAAACCTTTTAAACCTTTCCAGCCTTTTCCAGGAATTTCTTTGTCTGTTTGACACAAACATCAGGTGAGTTGATAATAAGAGAACTTGGTCATTATCACTTTCTAAAGGCATGAAATCTGTGTGAGTACAGATAACACACTATCCCACAAATCAGAATAGAAAAAGTTTGGGAAGAAAATCGTGTGCAACATTTAGTTGTGTCACTAAGATGTTAGGAATTGCATGGGGTTCCTGGGATTCCTTGGCATTTTTACTAGGACTGAGAAACCTATTGGCCCTAAATGTGAGATGTAGACCTTAAGGGTCCCACTGCTGAATGGGTGCTCTTGGGACATCCAAACTTTCTGGTCAGAGTTGGCAATAGGTTTCTTCTAGGCACCTCAAAGCAGTGATTTTTTTTCAGTCAGAGTAACATGAGTGAGAATTCTGTTTGGCAGCCTCTTCTCACAGATAGAACGTAGAGAGTTGCCCTATCTTCCTCAACCCCTTGCAGGGATCTTTACAACTTAAAATGTATTCACAGGAGCCATAATTCCATGCCCCTAAATTTTGTGTCCTTAGTGCTAGAGAAATTCCTATTGAGAAGAATAACAGATTGAAAAAAGAAAATCTTCCATGCTAATATTGCATTGCAAAACTAATAGTACAGCTTCTGAAGTACTGAATGAAATGTATTGCCTATAGTACAACACAATGTAGCATAAATAAAAAATACTAACGCCTTGTTTAAACCTCATTTAAACATTTTATGATGCTTACCTTAGAGACTATCTCTGATTTCCTTGGCAACTGATGACGGGTAGGGAGATAAGCAGACCTTTGTGTAACTGAACTTGTGGAAATGAGTTTCCTTTCTATTCTTCACTTCTGGAAGGTGGTGCATCATACCATCTATAACCATATCGGATATGGAGCCCAGCTGCCTGAGTTAAATTCTGATTCTATTACCAGCTATGAATCCTTAGGCAAGTTGCTTAACTTCTTTAGCTTCAGTTTCCTTATTTGTAAATCTGAATATGTAATTATACCTTCCTTAAAGGACTACCTTGAAGGTTAACTAAGGTTGCTCATGTCAAACATTTAAAAATTTTAGCTGTCATTGTAATTAATCCATTTCATCTACTTAGATGTTCTCTCTTCTGGCCTCCTAAACACCAGAAGTATTCGGAATTATTATTATTCAGGATAATTTAGCCTACCAAAATTCTGAATGCCTAGACAACAGTTCTAGAAAAGCTGTTTACCCTTTAAGTACAAATTAGATGCATTTCTAACAAAGGCCTATCTCTGTGTTCCCTTTAGCTTTGATAGCCTATCCTTAGACCATAATTATACCCAAAGTTGTTTAAGTGGGCCCAGAGCCTCTAACAAATTAGGTAATTAAATGCAAATTTTGTAGGCCAAGTTGCATTCTGATCATTTCTGAAAGTAACAATTGTAGAAGTTCCTGGTCCACTGGGGACATATTCTTCACATTTGTCTAGGTAGAAAGAGAGAGCTCTGTATTTTCACCAACCTCTGGCAGGCTTACAGAACTGGGTTGTTTTTTTTTTTGTTATTGTTGTTGTTTTCACTTTTAAAGAGGCAGAAAATTGAGACAGGAGTAGGTGGTTGAGTCTGGTGCCCACCTGATCTTTGGTGGTTCATCAGTGGCTCGGTTCTGAAGTTCCTATTTGTGGTGGTGTGTAGATTAGAGGTTACTGCTGGTTATTATTTTTTTTAATCAGAAAAAAAAATACTTTTTTTTTTAGGTCTTGGAATTCATGGATGTTATTAAAGATTAGTATGGAATATTTAAAAAATTGTTTTCCTTAGACTTCTTGTCCTAAAAAAGCAAGCTTTTCATTTTAACTTTGGGGTTTAACCTGGCTATACAAGTAAATAGACTGTAGCAATATTATGCTTCTTAGCTGCTGCAGGAAACATTTTATCTTTCTTGAACACTGCAAAATCATAAACTGAAGAAGTCAGTCAATTTATGAACTCTCCAAGATCTTGCAAAGCAAATAACTAGAAAAATACTTAGAGTGTATATATACTCACGATACATGCAAACTAATCTTAGTACACTTCCCTAAGTGACTGTAGTATGCTTTACAGGCTATGTAAGATTATGAATGCATTGAGTTTACTTAATAGGATGCTTTTGGAAATGTGGTATAATTGAAAGCTTTGGAGATACAACTATCATCAATTCAGTTGAAAAGTTGGCTTTTTAAATAAGAGCTGTTAAATTATACTGCAAAATGTTGGAAAAAATATTACACACTATCTGAATGTGAATTTAATGTCTCCCTCAACATTACTATAAATAGTGCATCTCAACTTAGTTCATAATCATTTCTTTTGTTTCTAGTGATTCAGATTTTCTATGTAATAATATATCTTTTTATTGTCTCTTTCTGCCGTGAAATTCTGCTGCTAGATTAACAAGCAAATTAGTTTCTCCAGGGAAGGTGTTAATAAGTCACAGAGCAGGGAGGAATATTTCAAAGGCGGTAAACATACACACAATTTTCTGAAGGTGCAACAGGTTTGCATCATGATTTTTTCCTTGAGGATTTAGAGCAGACATAGCTCTAACAGCCGCCTTCTTTCTCTTTTGTAACTTGTGACTTCGTTTGTGTGACTGATTTCATTTATTAAGCTTGTCTCCATGGACACTAACTATTCAATATGGCATACAGTGGACATTTTTATCCACAATACAAATCAGAAATTCTTAACCTTGTATTTTCAGTATCCAGGACATTTGATGTATATTAAGAGATATCTTTAGTTCTTCAAAAACAAGCTCTACATAGCTTCAGACCTCAATATGTTATTGGAAATTAGAATGAATCATTATTTAGAAATTGAATTTTTTTCCATCTCTTTCTCTCTATATATGCATATAGAGAGATAGAGATAGCTAGATGATAGATAGACATAGATAGATAGATAGATAGATAGATAGATAGATAGATAGATAGATAGATGATAGATAGATAGATAGATGATAGATAGATAGATAGATACAGAGATAGATGATAGATTTAGTTTTTTGCCACAGGATGTATGTGCTTGCTGGAAAGACAAAGAGAGACAGTAAGACGGAAAGTGAAAAATCACCCCCCATGAAGGATGCCATACTGCAATCCCTTCTCTTCATCCTCCTCCTAGAATTTTGGGCACACATGCATACACACCTGGCATGATTTTCAAGCTGCCAGGACTCAAACCTACATTGACCATGCGTGAGTCCAGCACCTTAACCAACATGTCACCTGCTGGCCCCAGTAATTCGGTCTCTAACATTTGAAATGCTGTGTATTTGAAGTATTCTTAGATACAAATGCAGCTACCTCATTGAGGAAGTCGATTGCTAGGCAAACAATTGCTTTAATGATATATCTTAGATTATACTTGCTTCCACCTTTGCATTCCCATTCCCTTCCTCCAAACCCATGTATTTGCCATAGGGCAGGCACCACCATGCCCGGCCCCTCCAAACCCATGTATTTGGAGGTACTGTCTTAATATTACAAATGTATAAAGAAAGTAGACTCTTCTTACATTTCGCCATTGAAATGTTTAATCTCTATAGAGTATTACTTAAAATTTCAGCTTTCTTTAGTCAAACAAAATTATAGATGTATGATTTTAGAAGCACATGAGAAAACAAAAACAAACATTTCACAAACTTTAAAGGCATTATTTGAATTTTCCCAACTTGTTAGCAATAGTATATTACCTAGAAACCAGGCTTCTCCCACCACTGTTGTGGTTTCCTCCAGCTGTGTGAGACCTCTCTCATTGCCATAACTCCATAGGTCTTAGAATGCACTGAGTCATAAGGCAACACAGTGGTAAATTAAGAATTGTCAGTTTGGGGTGAGGTCTGTGACTTGTTTCTCAAAATACATATAATCTGAGAACCACCTCTATTAACCATTTGAATTTTAAATGTAGATTCTTGGACTCTTT
>NW_006159844.1:8665258-8683218 GCF_000334495.1 Tupaia belangeri chinensis | reverse complement strand
CCTATTGAATCTCAATTTCTAGGGATGGGACCCAGGAATATTCAACTTGAGAAAGCTCTCTGGGTAATTTTCGAAGACATTAAGTCTTGCATTACCTATGACAATGATACCTTATATTTCGCTAGAATGCTACTTATTATGTTTCAAATGGACATAATAATATATGTTCCTTGAGGAATGTGTAATGTTTTGCAGTAGATTCTGAGGAGGGTACAGAGGAGATCTGTGGTGAAAGGGAAGGACATTCAGATTGCGTTTCAATCCAGGCTCCGTAACCTTGCAGTGGGGGCTCAAAAAAGTTACTGAACTCTCTGAGCCTCTAATTTTTCTTCTTTAAAATAAGAATAATGCTACCCTTGCAGAATTGCTGATAGAGATAATGAATATAAAATACCCAGCAGGCACTGGGCCTGGCATAGTAAAGGTATGCAACTATTAATTACTGTCATTACCTAAACTAATGTAACTATTATTTTCCATGCCTTTCTCCTTACTTTAAAAAGTGGAAATATACTGAATTCTACATTGTTTCAGAACTAGCTGTCATTTGTGGATCATTTCTCTCCTTCACTTTTCCTCCTATCCTCTTTGGCTTCCTGTCTACCTCTTGGACATTTCACTGTTCATTACTCACCTCCAGCAGAAGGAGTAAAGGACAAATAGGAAATACAACTCAAAACATCCATTTTCCTCATCCGTTATTACTTTTAGTAAAAGGTTTGGTTTGAGGGGGAGCAGCTAAATCACTGGCCAAAATAACATTTTTGAGCTTTCTGAGAGTTTATGTTTTTGTTTCTATTCCTGTTCTTATAATAGATAAGTGGTAGTCATCTACTTGAAATGCCTGTATTTAACAACAGTAATTTTCATCAACAGTTCATGATAAAAGGATATTTTTCTAAGTGGATCATTTAGAATCTTATTTTCTTCCTTAAATCTTAGGGAAACTGAGAAGATCTATCTTAACAAAGATCATTAAGATCCTATGGAGAAGGAGCCCAAGTATGAAGAAGTAGGTGAAATTCAATCTTGCTGGCCATGCCCTTCAGGCATTGCTGACATGAATTTGTAAATCAGCAGAGATGGACTGTTCTGGATGGATTCCTAGATTGCAGTTCATTAGTATAGGCTCAAACCTAACAAGAAGGTGCCTACAATCAGGAATCTTGATTTTTGTGTAAAATGTCCTCAGATCATCAGATTTTTTTTTTCCTATGAAAAGTTTTATATCCCAGATACTTGGTATTAGTATCTGCTGGTTTGGGGAAGAAGGAAAGCCACAACCAGAGCTGCAAGAGCTGGGAGACTCCAGCAGTGGTTGCAGCCGAGTACATCATACAAAGGTAAGTGTGGCAAGAGAGAATTTTTTTTCCCCCTTAACCGTTCTAATGTATTGCCAGACTCTGGCAGGTGTGGTTGGCAGGTAGCTATCTGGAGGGCTGGTTTTATCTTCTCTCCACTCTTCACCTCTTTCCTGTCCTGCATGCTGAGTGTCTGATACTGTGAAATATAAATGATCTACTAGAATGACAGATTCTTTTTTTTTTTTTTTTTTTTGAGAGAGAGAGAGATGTTTGCTCTTAGGGTGCATATGCTCACCAGAGAGATAGATTATAAAAAATCACCCCCAGGGGATGGCCTCACCACAATCCCTTCTCCTCCATTTTCCTCTTGTATTTTGGGCACACACGCACACAAGCCAGGCATGAATTTCAAGCTGCCAGGCCCGGGACTCGAACTGTTGTTGGCCATTTGGGAATCCAGTGCCTTAACAGCTACATCACCTCTGGCCCCTAGAATGGCAGATTCTTGAGGGCAAGCATTTTTGTCTGCTTGATTCACTGCTCTATTCCCAGCCCCTGGAATTAGAGCTGACACAGCGTAGGCATGCAATGCTTATTTGTTGAATAAATGTATGAGTTAAACCTTAGATTAAAAGATATTTGTTGGGGACCAGCAGACAGTGTAATGGTTATGTTGCTGGACTCCCACACAGCACACAGTTGACCCAGTTCAAGTCCTGAACCCAATGGCTTAAAATTCATGCTGGGTGTGTGTGCATGCGTGCCCAGAATCCCAAAGGGAGAATGGAGGAAAAGGGATTACAGCGTGGCCATCCCCCCTGGAGGGGAGGTGATTTCTTGCTTTCTGTCTCTATCTCTCTGGTGAGTGCACAGGCCTTATAGCAAAAAAAAAAAAAAACAAACTCAAAAAAAAAAAATTGTTGAGGGGCCAGCCCATGGTGTGCTGGTTAGGGTACTGGATTCCCACATGGCCAACAGTAAATCAAGTCCGGGACCTGGTGACTTGCTTTCTCACTCTCTGTCTGTCTCTCTCTGATGACTATAGCAAGTTAAAAATAATAATAATAATAAATAAAATGAAATAATTATTTTTTAAAAGGAAGATATTTGTTGAAAGAAAGAAGGGGGAAAATGGGAGAGGGAAATTATAGAGTGATGATTGGCTTGGTTGAGCCAATCTGATTCTCTGAAGAGAGTGCCCTTTTCAGATAAAAGAAAACATTTCTTTGGTCAGAGGCCTCTGAGGTTCCTGCTACTGTTAGACCCTCTAAATAAGGTTTCAGGGTCTATCCCTGATTGTGCTAATGCTGATGACTGGTAGAATTGGAAAAAATAATAATAATGAGAAAATGATGATTAATAACAAAAGCAGCAACAACTAACATTCACGAAGCCCCTATACCATGCGGTTTATCTTTTCTAATCCATTTGTAAAACTTAGTTAATGAAACAAAAATATAATAGCACTTTGCCATAGCATTTTGAAGCTTAACATCCTATGGTTATCAAGGGCATTCTGTCATAGGAATGAGATTTTTCAAACAGGTACAAGGGCAGTAGGCTTGCCTGGTTTTCCTAAAGATTCTATGTGTGTGTGGGGGGGGGGCATGCACATATGCAGGTAGGTGGGAATGTGGATGTCTGTGTGTGTGTGTGCATATGCATGTGTGTGTGTATGCCTATGTGTGTATGTGTACATATGAATGCACAAAACCTACTCAAAATCGCTTGGGTAATAACCTTGATTCTGAAATTAGGTTTCCAGGTAAAGTTAAGTGTAATTTTTGCCTTAATACCATATCTTTTTGTTCAGATCATAGTTTTTCTAGGAAGTTTCCAAAACCAAAAATGCAAATGACATATGCATCTCTGGAAATTTCCCTTTTAGGAGAATGGCATTATTCCAACAAATGTGAAGTGTGGAACATATTTTTAAAAGAGCCCTAACTAGTCCTGCATTTTATAAATTTGCTATGTGACCCTTTTTTATTATATTGTTGCTGCCTAACTCACTGACTCCTGAAGGCACTTTATTTACATCCAGTGAAGGCAAAACTGGAATGCCTGGAACCATTAAATTGTGTCCTTGAGTGTGTCTTCTGTGGAAAGGCCATGGACTGTGCAGAAAACAGATCTGGGTTGTTTGGATTCCAGCTTTGTGAGTGATCTCCTGTATGACCTTACATGATTTTCTTAACAATCAGAGTCCTCTTTTGCAAAATAGAGAAAGAAATCACTTCTCAAGGTTATTATAAAGATCAACTGGGATAATACATGTAAAAATACTTAGTATAATAACATGGCTATAACATATGACCATGGTATATAGCATCAACATAATTACTGCCCTCATTACCTGGCCTTATTTACCCTCCGGCATCCTGCACAGGGTAGGCTACCTGAATACCTGGACATCTCTAAAACTAGAGACTCGGGGAAGCCCCTTCTCTCTCCTAGACATTTATAGCTATAGATTGACTTTGTTTTTTTTGTATTTTTTTCTATTTTTAGGAATTATTTTATTTTAACTTTATTTATTATTATTTACTAATTGACCAGCGAGAGAGAGGGAAAGTGAGAAAGTAAGCCACCAGGACCAGACCGTGAACCATGGCTGGCCATGTGGGAGTCCAGTGCCTTTAATCACCACGCCCCTTGCTGGCCCCTAGATTGACTTTGTATGTCAGCACATTTTCTACATCACCACAAGAATTATTTTACACATACACATACACATTTTTTATTCTACTTAAGTCTTAGTTTTCTACTACCTACAGGAGAAAGCCTTGTTGAAGCATATGCATCTTCCTCATTTAGCTTCAGGTCTGTTGACTAATTTCTTGATTATCTTAAACGTTTCATCAGCCTTGCTGTATCTATTACATCTCTATGCCTTGCATATATATTTTTTGTCAGCCTAGGGCAATCCCTCTTTCCAGTTTTCTCTACCCAGTATCCACAGTTTTTTCTTTCAAGGTGAAGCTCAAATGTTGTCTGTTCTGTAGGATGTCTCTGGACTGCTTGAAGCCAAGTTAGTCACTCCCCTTTAGTCCTTTCTGGCTCTCATAACTCTTTGATGCTGCTATTATAGCAGTGTCATGTGGTTATCAAAACATGAACACACCTAGCAATGCCACTTTCTGGATGTGCAGCCTTGGACAAGTCCTTAGCCTCTGTTAGCCTTCTTGTTTTTATTTGTAAGATGGAGACAATCTTAGCACCCATCTGATAGTTGTTTTGAGTACTAAATAATTTATGTGAGGGACCAGCAGATGATGTGATGGTTACATCACTGGACTCCCATGTGGCTGAACACTGTTCAAGTCCTGGACCTGGTGCCTTGAAACTCATGCTGGGGACGTGTGCATGCCTGCCCAAAATCCTGAGAGAAAAATGTAGGAAAAGGGACTGTGGTGTGGTCATCACTCTTGGAGGATGATTTATGGCTTTCTGTCTCTGTCTTTCTCTGTCTATCCAGTGAGTACGCATGCCCTATAGCAAAAATCTCTCTTAAAAAAAAAAAATCTATGTGAAGCATATAGTATAATGACTAGAACTTGGTCACTGTGGAGACTGCTCAATAGTATTCCTAGTATAAGATAATAATCTCTTCTTTTTTTGTTCGACTATGAGCTACTTCAGTGCAGTGTCTAGCACAAGTAGACACAACACAGTAGGTATTTAACATATGTTTTGTTAGAAGGAAAGAAGAAAGCAGGCAAGCTATTTTTCATCTACATTACCAAGACAAGAGAAAATGTTAAGTTGTATAATATTATGAGGAAAGATCCTTAACTGTTCATTCTTTTACTTTTAGTTAATGCTCTTACATCTTCAGCTTTACCAGGTATGAAACAACAGTACCCCCACACACACACACACACACACACACACACACACACCTTTAAAAGATATAATATGCAAGAATGACAAGGTCTTAAAGCCTTCGGATACTTCTTAGCTGTAAAAACTATACCAATACTGCTCTATAAAGGGGGGAAATTATCTCCTATTTTAACTTGAAAGTATAGAACTTTGGTAAATTTAAGATAAGTCATTCAGTAGCATTTCTAGAAACTTTCATTTTCTGTGTATGGTATTGATAGTTTTGTTTTCAGGAAAATTCAGTTATCCGATTTATTTTCTATTGAAATGAAAAAAATAATTTAGATGAGGTTTTTGCCTTTGGGCATGTGTGCTCACCAAAGAGACAGAGAGACATGTGAGGGAAAGGGAAAAATCACCCCCCCAGGGGAATGGCTATGCCTCCATCCTTTCTCCTCCATTCTCCTCCTAGGATATTGGGCAAGCACACATATGCACCCATGATTTTCAAGCCACCAGGTCCAGGACTCGAACTACAGCTGGCCATGTGGAAGTCCAGCAATGTAACTGCTATGCCATCTTTGGTTCTCAAATTAATTATTAATAAAATGGTAGTGTCATCTTATTATACTTGAAGTTAAAAACTCAATTATTGCAACCAGCACATGGCATAATGGTTATGTTGCTAACTCCCATGTTCTTGACAGCAGTTCAAGTCCAGGGGCCTGGAAGCTTAAAACTCATGCTGGGCGCATGTGCATGCGTGCCTAAGATCTCGAGAGGAGAATGGAGGAGAAGGGATTGCAGCATGGCCAACCCCCACCACCCCTGGAGGTGATTTCTCACCTTCTGTCTCTGTCTTTCTCTGTCTCTCCAGCAAGCACATGCACCCTATAGCAAAAAAATCTCTCTTAAAGAAAAGCAACTCAATTATTAAAAACATTGTTTTTCATTGCAATAAACTATAACAGCCCCCCTTTCCTGTCTGTCTAAAAGTGAGTTTGGACAGCAGGATTTTGGGGTTATAGTGCAGGAGCAGGTATTGACGAGTTGATCAGTCCAGCCATGTTCATAATTTACCATCCCTAACAGCCTTGCTGAATTATATCTTAGATGCTTTAAATTTTTTAACATGAAAAAAAATTTGTTGTTGTTGTTGTTGTTTTTGGAGAGGTTTTTGCTATAGGGCACATGCGCTCGCCAGAAAGATGGAGAGGGACGGAGGAACAAAAAGCGAGAAATCACCCCCCAGGAGAGGTGGCAATCCTTTCTCCTCCATTCTCATCTCGGGATCTTAGGCACGCACACACATGTACTCGGCGTGACTTTAAGCCACCAGATCCGGGACTTGAACCGCGGTCTACTACATGGGAGTTCAGCGACATAGCCATTATGCCAACTGCTGGTCCCTCAAAAAAATTTTTAACATGATTTAATTTTTCTGCAATTCAAGTTCTTTGTTCTCAAAAAAGAAAGTAAAAATCCCTATATGAAAGTACAGAGATTAAACATGAAATTTAAAGGAACATAAAACATCTAACATGGTGTTTGGCATGTGGTAGATGCCCAATAAATGTAATTTTCTTCCTTATCAGTATTTTGTTTATGACACCATGTTTTAGTCAGATTTGCTTTTACCCTCTATAATGTAAACTCATCTAAGGCAGGGATTATGTCATACTCATTTTTGACTTCTTTTTTTTTGGAGAAGTTTTTTCTGCTATACGGCACGTGCACTTGCCAGAAAGACAGAGAGAGACAAAGAGACAGAAAGCGGGAAATCACCCCCCAAGGGGAATGGCCATGCTGCAATTCCTTCTCTTCCTTTCTCCTCTCGGAATCTCGGGCACTCACGCACACACACCTGGCATGAGTTTAAGCCACCGGGTCTGAGACTTGAACCACAGTCGACTACATGGGAGTCAAGCGACATAGCCATTATGCTAACTGCCGGTCCCTCATCTCTGGATTCTTAACACCCAGCACACTGTTAACACATAAAAGGTGTCCAATACACATTGATAGAATCTGGACAGGTTGACAGGCAGGTGGGAAGAAAGAATGGGAGAGAAAAAGAAGATGGAATGAAGGAAAGAGGTAGGAAAGGAAAGAATTAAGTGTTGGGTAAAACTGAATACCATGGAACAAGAAAATCCTAATGTATTTTGGTGAAATAATAATCCAGTGATTATATTTTAGTTATTTATGTTTATCCTCTTAATTATAATAATTCCTTAAAGTTACCGACATTATAAAATATTTAGGTGAATGCTCCTTCATAGTTTTAATGAAAAAAAAAAAAAAACAACTAACATTTCTCCTTTTGTTTTATGCCAATATACAACATGGGGAAGGAACATTACTGAATGAAAATTGATGGTCAAAAATGTAACAAATGTGGAACCAGCAGTTAGCGTAATGGCTATGTCGCTGGATTCCCACGTAGTCGACCGCGGTTCATGTCCCGGACCCGGTGGCTTAAAACTCACGCCAGGCGCTTGTGCGTGCGTGCCCAAGATCCCGAGAGGAGAATGGAGGAGAAGGGATTGCGGCGTGACCATCCCCCCGGGGGGGTGATTTCTCGCTTTCTGTCTCTATGTCTCTCTCTGTCTGTCTGGCGAGCGCACGCGCCCTACAGTGAAAATCTCTCCAAAAAAAAAAAAAAAATGTAACAAATGTGAACCGAAATCATGATTTTGATGGTACGTGTCATTTATGTCAGTGAAGCGAGAGGAGTAGCACCATGTTTCAGAACTCTTATATGACACTTAGAAAACTCTATAGTCTGCAATCTACTTGTTCTGTGACCTAGTCAAGGTGATTTATCATGGGTAAAATGCATGTGTTTTATGCCTTTTTAGTGACATGCTTGACACATATTACAAAATGATACAGTCTATATGGTATAAAGTTGCAATGCATACCAATGAGAGATGTTATGCTTTTGGTTTACAAAATTCGGTGTTTGAAAATACTTATCAGCTCTCATGAAAAGAACAAGAAACTTCTACCAAGATAGTTTTCAGTCTTCTCAAATAGACTTCTAGTCTTCCCTCTCTAAAGTGTGCCATAGCCCCTAACTTTTAGACTTTTTGTTTGCTGTTGCTGATCTTTCCTCTCAGTTAACCATTGATATAGATTTTTATTTGTTTGTTTTAATTCTGATTGTAAAAGTTTAAATAACCTAAAAGCATAAGAAGTAACCAATTCCTCTTTGCCATCTTCTTACCACCTTCCTGTGTACTTCATTTATTTTCTTCTGTGCATGTGCAGCCTACCAAACCTTTTCCCCATATTAAATTTACAGATATATGTACATATACGTATATGGATAGTGTTCACATAAATGGCATCTATCTATCTATCTATATATTATTCAGCAATGAGCTTTATTTTTTAATCAATCATATGTTTTGGAGATCTTTTCATGTTAATACATATAAACAGACCTCGTTTATTCTAATAGTTATAAAGTGTTTCATGCCCATTGTAACATCATTTATTTAACCATAGTACAAGTTTCCTTCCTTTTGCATTAATATAAATGTGCAGCAATGGACATTCTTGTCTACTTATCTGCCCACAGGGTAGAATCCTAAAAGTGGAATTGCTGTATGATTTTTAAAGAATTATTTAATTAAATTAATTTATTTATTATTTAATTTGACCAGAGATAGACAGAGAGAGAGGGAAAGTGAGAAAGCAAGCCTCCAGGTTTGGGACTCAAACCATGGTCCCCTTACGTGGGAATCTAGCACCTTAACCACCACCTCATTTGCCGGCCCTGGAATTGCTGTATTAAAGGGCATATCATTTTTTGAGTGCCACTTACAACAATCTATTGTAATGCTTAATAATAACAGCTTTTTGTCTTGTTATTCTTCCCTCTTTTGGGAGGTAGAAATTGTGTTCTGGTTTAACTGGTCCCTCAAATGCACTGAGATGCCTTCATGAAGAAGCTTTAGTTTTTTTAAACAGAAGGGGACAAAGACAGTGCCACTTTTGTTAATTTAATCAGAACATTTTAATGATGCCTTAATATTTGAGTTTTCACCATAACAATATTTGCTTTAAAGTTGAGTTCAGATTATGTTTTCTATTTATTAAATCATATACCACACCCAAGGAACATTTCCTATTTAAATAGTCACTTAAGAGAAAAACTATATACCACAGCATGGATTTGAAGAAGCAGGCAAAAATGGAATGATGTACTTCTCAGTAGGCTAGAAAATTACAATTCAATTATATTGAAAGTCCACAAAATGATTCCTGCTAAATTTAATGTACACTTTCTTTAAAAAACAAATAAACAAACAAACAAAAAACAAACAAAAAAAACGCTTTCATTATTTCACTTATATCAGAAAAAAAGGAGGCAAGAATGCTGAATTTTTAAGTATTGAAAATGGGAAATTTGGGCCAGCAAGAGCATGGTGGTTAAGGTGCTGGACTCCCACAGTTTGGCACTTAACTGGCAGCTCGCTTTCTCACTTACATTCTGTCTTTGTCTCTGTTTCTCTCTGGTGAGTACATGTGCCCTACAGCAAATTTTAAAATAATAATAAAATAAAATAAATAATGATAAAGAAAATGGGAAATGTAAGGCTACAACTGTATGGATCATGTTTTGAATTATGTTTTTCAAAGGTCAAGGAGATTTTTTAGAATCAAGACATATCAAAGCCTCCAGAATGGTAAGTTATGCATAATGTTCCAGAGAGGTTGAAGAACTTGGGCTTTGGGAAAACTGTTGGGTGATGACTTACTTCCCATTTGGCCATGCCTCCTGGACTCCCTGCTGTTTTCCGCTTACACCCCTCTTCACCTATGCTGTCTGCTGTGGCCACAAATGAACATTGGTCTTCCTTATCACTTTTATTGTTAAGCATGTGATACAGCTTCAGAACTCAAAACATTTTAAAGTGGAGAAGGAGTCCTTGAAGATCATTGACTCTTTTCTCTGGCCTGAAACAATAAAGCGATGAATTCCAATCTAGTGTAATCACAGGTCTTCTGTCTTTCCCGATCTCTACTGAGTTTCTTTCTATTAACCTTTTCATTTTTTAAAATATAGATAATGAGAATAGAATGAAATGAAGTCAAATGAAATAAAAACTCAAATAAAGATTCTCCTCTCCATACCCTCTGCACAAGTGCCCATTCCTTGGCTCTTCCTTACTCTGTTCACCATGACAGCTCTTTCTTTAGACTCTGCTTAGTCATTCTCAAGGATGCCTTCCTTGGTACACCTTCACTCTTGTAGAGTATTCTTCTGTCATGATTATCACTGTAGTTTGATATCATTCTCCTGTTTGTCTCTCACATTAAACAACGAGGGAAGATTTATCTTTATCTTCAGATCTTCAGCACTGAGCACAATATTCACCACTCTGCAAATGCTGTGGATACATTAACAATTGACTGAATACCAAATTAACAAACAGTCCTTTCTTAGATGTCATAGCGTATTTCAATCTAGAAGAAGGAGAATGGTTTAAAAATTTCTGTTTATTTTCCGAGTCCTTATTAAAACTATAGTCATTTCACTTACACTTTTCAAAGTCATTGCTTAAGGGGGATATCTGTTACTTTGGCAAACAACTACTGCATGATGTAGTGGTTATTGGTGTGCCAAAAACATCGGGCCAGCAATTATCCATCTACCATTTGGTAATTCTCTGGATTCTCATATAGTCAGAAGATACACTTCCAGAGATTTGTTGTAGAGCCCTCTGGTCAGTTGGATCTGGACAGAATGATAAATAAAAAATTGAATCTTGGGGACATTAGTACCAAGAAACATTCCCGAATTCTTACATGGCTGTGTTTGGGTTTGATCACCCTTTTTTATGTGTTAGGGTAGATATATGAATGATAAGACCTATATCAGAACTAAATATGCTATAATAACTGCTAAACAATGGCATTTGGGAAACATGGTTAAGTGTGTGTGCTTTTGTAAAAGTGATTAAACTAAAACAGAATTAGCAAAAATTTAGGGTTCAAATTAGCACAGAAATTAATTTCTGAACAAGCAAGTTATCTTGTTTCATTTAATTGCTTCGTATGTGATTATGTAAAGCTAAAGTTAATTGAACTTTTTTCTTTTAGCCTTGAAAACTATAGTAGTCCTTCTCAACTTTTTATTCATGTCTGTGTCTAGAACCACATCTGTTGTTCTCTTCATTATGTGGCAGCCAGTCAAGGGGCTGTCTATATCCTTATGAATTTCTGCCTAGTTGCTTTCGGTTGACCAGAGATAGACAGAGAGAGAGGGAAAGTGAGAAAGCAAGCCTCCAGGTTTGGGACTCAAACCATGGTCCCCTTACGTGGGAATCTAGCACCTTAACCACCACCTCATTTGCCGGCCCTGGAATTGCTGTATTAAAGGGCATATCATTTTTTGAGTGCCACTTACAACAATCTATTGTAATGCTTAATAATAACAGCTTTTTGTCTTGTTATTCTTCCCTCTTTTGGGAGGTAGAAATTGTGTTCTGGTTTAACTGGTCCCTCAAATGCACTGAGATGCCTTCATGAAGAAGCTTTAGTTTTTTTAAACAGAAGGGGACAAAGACAGTGCCACTTTTGTTAATTTAATCAGAACATTTTAATGATGCCTTAATATTTGAGTTTTCACCATAACAATATTTGCTTTAAAGTTGAGTTCAGATTATGTTTTCTATTTATTAAATCATATACCACACCCAAGGAACATTTCCTATTTAAATAGTCACTTAAGAGAAAAACTATATACCACAGCATGGATTTGAAGAAGCAGGCAAAAATGGAATGATGTACTTCTCAGTAGGCTAGAAAATTACAATTCAATTATATTGAAAGTCCACAAAATGATTCCTGCTAAATTTAATGTACACTTTCTTTAAAAAACAAATAAACAAACAAACAAAAAACAAACAAAAAAAACGCTTTCATTATTTCACTTATATCAGAAAAAAAGGAGGCAAGAATGCTGAATTTTTAAGTATTGAAAATGGGAAATTTGGGCCAGCAAGAGCATGGTGGTTAAGGTGCTGGACTCCCACAGTTTGGCACTTAACTGGCAGCTCGCTTTCTCACTTACATTCTGTCTTTGTCTCTGTTTCTCTCTGGTGAGTACATGTGCCCTACAGCAAATTTTAAAATAATAATAAAATAAAATAAATAATGATAAAAAAGAAAATGGGAAATGTAAGGCTACAACTGTATGGATCATGTTTTGAATTATGTTTTTCAAAGGTCAAGGAGATTTTTTAGAATCAAGACATATCAAAGCCTCCAGAATGGTAAGTTATGCATAATGTTCCAGAGAGGTTGAAGAACTTGGGCTTTGGGAAAACTGTTGGGTGATGACTTACTTCCCATTTGGCCATGCCTCCTGGACTCCCTGCTGTTTTCCGCTTACACCCCTCTTCACCTATGCTGTCTGCTGTGGCCACAAATGAACATTGGTCTTCCTTATCACTTTTATTGTTAAGCATGTGATACAGCTTCAGAACTCAAAACATTTTAAAGTGGAGAAGGAGTCCTTGAAGATCATTGACTCTTTTCTCTGGCCTGAAACAATAAAGCGATGAATTCCAATCTAGTGTAATCACAGGTCTTCTGTCTTTCCCGATCTCTACTGAGTTTCTTTCTATTAACCTTTTCATTTTTTAAAATATAGATAATGAGAATAGAATGAAATGAAGTCAAATGAAATAAAAACTCAAATAAAGATTCTCCTCTCCATACCCTCTGCACAAGTGCCCATTCCTTGGCTCTTCCTTACTCTGTTCACCATGACAGCTCTTTCTTTAGACTCTGCTTAGTCATTCTCAAGGATGCCTTCCTTGGTACACCTTCACTCTTGTAGAGTATTCTTCTGTCATGATTATCACTGTAGTTTGATATCATTCTCCTGTTTGTCTCTCACATTAAACAACGAGGGAAGATTTATCTTTATCTTCAGATCTTCAGCACTGAGCACAATATTCACCACTCTGCAAATGCTGTGGATACATTAACAATTGACTGAATACCAAATTAACAAACAGTCCTTTCTTAGATGTCATAGCGTATTTCAATCTAGAAGAAGGAGAATGGTTTAAAAATTTCTGTTTATTTTCCGAGTCCTTATTAAAACTATAGTCATTTCACTTACACTTTTCAAAGTCATTGCTTAAGGGGGATATCTGTTACTTTGGCAAACAACTACTGCATGATGTAGTGGTTATTGGTGTGCCAAAAACATCGGGCCAGCAATTATCCATCTACCATTTGGTAATTCTCTGGATTCTCATATAGTCAGAAGATACACTTCCAGAGATTTGTTGTAGAGCCCTCTGGTCAGTTGGATCTGGACAGAATGATAAATAAAAAATTGAATCTTGGGGACATTAGTACCAAGAAACATTCCCGAATTCTTACATGGCTGTGTTTGGGTTTGATCACCCTTTTTTATGTGTTAGGGTAGATATATGAATGATAAGACCTATATCAGAACTAAATATGCTATAATAACTGCTAAACAATGGCATTTGGGAAACATGGTTAAGTGTGTGTGCTTTTGTAAAAGTGATTAAACTAAAACAGAATTAGCAAAAATTTAGGGTTCAAATTAGCACAGAAATTAATTTCTGAACAAGCAAGTTATCTTGTTTCATTTAATTGCTTCGTATGTGATTATGTAAAGCTAAAGTTAATTGAACTTTTTTCTTTTAGCCTTGAAAACTATAGTAGTCCTTCTCAACTTTTTATTCATGTCTGTGTCTAGAACCACATCTGTTGTTCTCTTCATTATGTGGCAGCCAGTCAAGGGCCTGTCTATATCCTTATGAATTTCTGACTAGTTGCTTCGGACTCTAATTATCCCATATAGTACTTTCCCGTTTTCATCTGAACCGTTCTTCATTCAGTATATTTTGAGGAAGATCTGCTGACTTCACCAAGCAATCCTGGGAAAGCTTTTAAAGAGAGTTCTCAGCAGCCTTGAATCTGCAAGCATTTAGTAAGGATGCGAAGCCTGTGCCACTGGCATGGAGAGTCATTTCCTATGAGTGCATCTATCTCCACACAGCAGAGTGACTGTAAAGGGGGGCTAACCCTGTAGAGAGCCCTACACATGGCCCAGTCTTCCTACTCATTCAGAAATAGATGAAAAGTAGAAAGGGCTGGGGCAATGGAAGCCTCTATACTGTCCCTGTTCCTGTGGAAGTTTTCTGGATTTAAGTTCCTCATGTTTTTTAGGTCTATTTTTCTCCCTTCCATTGCCAGCTAAATCCTTGCACCTGGGTCAGCTGGTGGCTTGGTGGTTAAGGCAGCTGAATCTCACACAGCTGACTGTGTGGCTAGAGTCCAGTCAGTGCCTTAAATAAAAACACACTGGATGCACCTGTGTGGGTGCCCAAAATCCTGACAAGAGAGAAAATGGAGGAGAAGGGATTGGGATAACAACCATTCCCCATGTGGGATTGCTTTCTCATTTTCCCTCTCTGCCTCTCTCTGATCAGTGCAGATGATTGTTGGGGGGGGTGGGGGGGGAATCTCTGTACCTTTACCATACTTTTCTGAACATGACTCTGCAGCTTCTGAAGGCAATGTTTTACACCTGAGTGAAAAATACTGGTTTATTCTAGACAATAGTTCTATTGCTCCAAATTGAAAGCTACTCTTTTTCTTGGTATGCTGGGTGCTCAGTTGCTCCTAAAACACTGCCTATTCCATTTTCTTGCAGTAGAAATGACTTCACTTCTTTTTTTTAAGTTATTTATTTAATTTTATTTATCATTATTATTATTTTTTAAATTTCCTACAAGGAACATGTGCTTACCAGAGAAAGAGAAAGTAAGAAAGTAAGCCACCAGGCCCAGGACTTGAACCACGGTAGGCCCTGTGCGAGTCCAGTGCCTCAACCACCATGTCATGCTGGCCCCAAAATGTCTTCACTGCTAAACTCCCAGTGTTCTAAAAAACAAAAATATTTTCCTATAATTAGGCTTTTCTATGACAGTGTAATTATGAATGAAAGTTATTCCAATGGCCACCTAAAATATCTACTGAGAGTTCAAAATGATCAAGAATAGTAGGAGATGGGTGCATGGTGTTTGCATATTATGTAGTGTGTGTTGTATATAAGTTTTACTATTTTTGTATATAAACTCACTTTAGGACAAACATGGTCACAAGAGTAAAATAAATGCTATAACTCTATATTTGTGTTACTGAAAAAAGTAAACATATCAAATAAGTCTATAAACATTGAAATTAAAATATGACTTGATATTTTAAATGTTTTCATTTTTAAAAATTAATTTTTAATTTAAATATGGTAATTTATTAAAATTTCCTAAGCAGCATTTATTAAAATTTTACTAACTCACTTATTCTCAAAACTTTCCTGCAAATGCTAATTATAAATATGAATAGTAATGTTTTAAGATATAGTTCAACTTCAGCATTTAAAAAAATAAGCAAACCTTGATACAGCAGCATTATAATCTTTTTAATCAATTACAATCAAATAGCAAAATCTAGAAAAATAGTTAATAATCACTGATAATTAAGAAAATTATAATTTTGGTGAAATCACCTACTGTTATTATTTCAATACTTTATTACAATGAAGAGAGCAGATACTCTAAGCATTCTTTGCAGAAATCATCTAATGAGAGTGCTGTTTTGAACTCTGTCACTGACTTACTATGTAATTCTTTGGATAGACTTTAATGTTTTCATCTGTAATATGAAGATAGAAATGTCGAGACCAGCAGATGGTGTAATGGCAACATCGCTGGACTCCCATGTAGTCGACTGAAGTTCGAGTCCCAGACCCGGTGGCTTAAAGTCACACCGGGTGCATGTGCGTGCATGCCTAAGATCCCAAGAGAAGAATGGAAGAGAGGGGATTGTGGCGTGGCCATCCCCCTGGGGGGGTGATTTCTCGCCTTCTGTCTCTCTGTCTTTCTAGTGAGTGCATGCTCCCTATAGCAAAAACCTCTCCAAAAAAAGGATAGAAATGTTAAAATCTAATTTGTAAGATATGTTGACAGTTTTTGAATGTTTCCATCCCTCCAGAATTTATACATTGAAACCTAATCCCTAGTATGATTGGATTAAGAGGTGGGCCTTTTAGGAGGTGATTGGGTCCTGAGGAGACACCTTTATGAATGGGATTAGAGTCCCTAGAGAAGAAGCCCAAGAGTTTATTTGTCCCTTCTATTCTTTTTTTCTTTTTCTTTTTTTTTTTTTTTGAGAGATTTTCACTATAGGGTGCATACGCTCGCCAGGCAGAGAGAGAGAGACATAGAGACAGAAAGCGAGAAATCACTCCCCAGGGGGGATGGTCACGCCGCAATCCCTTCTCCTCCATTCTCCTCTCGGGATCTTGGGCACACACACACATGCGCCTGGCATGAGTTTTAAGCCACCAGGTCCAGGACGCGAACCGCAGTCGACTACATGGGAGTCCAACGACATAGCCATTACGCTAACTGCTGGTTCCCTGTCCCTTCTATTCTGTGAGGATACAGTGAGAGGGCACTGTCTATCAGGAACAAGCACATACCAGATATCAAACTGCCAGCACCTTGATCTTGGAATTCCTAGCCTCTAGAACTGTGAACAATAAATTATAGTTGTTTATAAATTACCCAGCCTATGGCAGTTTTGTTATAGTATCCCAAATTGACTAAGAAATCAACTAAATGGAATATAAAAGATAAAGCATTATTTAAGAATAGGCATGCTGAATATTTATAGTGAGTTCACTAAGCATAAATGTATAGGAATATTGATCAATTTTTTATAAGAACAGCTTGCCCAGCATTAAAAGCATATTAACGTTGCCACACATTGACATTTATATCCACATATGACATTTAAATCCAGTTGTGTACGGTTGCTAAATAAAGGACTCAATAGAATCAAAGGATTCTAAAAGAGAAACTAGTCCAATCTTTTTATTTTATAGATGAAAAAATAAGGATTCAGAAATAGAGAAAATGTTTTGGGCCAGCCAGTGGCATAATAGTTAAGGCAGCTGGATCCCATATGATGATCCCATATGATAGTTTGAGGCCTGGACCTGGTGGCTTGAAAAACATGCTAGGCACATGTGCATGTGTGCCCAAAACTCCAAGAGGAGAATGGAGGAGAAGGGATTGTGGCATGGCCATCCCTCCAAGAGAGAACTTTTTCACTTTCTCTCTGTCTCTCTCCAGCAAGCATACATGCTCTATAACAAATTTAAAAAAATATATTTAGAGAGAATATGGTTTCTCATGTGTTTCAGCAGTTGCTGCAAATCCAAGTCTCCTTTAGCTTCAGTTATTTCCAATCTGTGAATCCAGATCCCTAAGAGGGTGACTTTTGGTAAAGACCCTTGAATAGTCATACCAAGCGTTGTCTGGAAACTTAACATAGAATGTCTCATTGGTACTGTTTTTCAAATGTACATGAATGGCATTGGTATTAACAAAATGCACCCATTTTAAAACTTATTTTCATTCCATCATTGTACATCTCTATAGCACACCATATGGTTTTTCAAACTGTGCATGCAATATATACAACAGTCTAATCAGAGATGCTATCATGTACATCACAAAATGCACCCTTTTTAAAATAATTATTTTATTTAAATGTATTTATTTACTTATTTGTTTTTTAATTTGACCAGAAAGGGACAGAGCAAGAGAGAGACAGAGAGAGGTAAAGTGAGAAAGCAAGTTGCCAGGTCTAGGACTCAAACTACTGTCAACCTTGTGGGAGTCCAGTACCCTTAACCACCCCCATGCCACCTGCTGACCCTATGAACCTATTTTTAAATGATAAATTCATCACTTTTTT
>NW_006159844.1:8664552-8664979 GCF_000334495.1 Tupaia belangeri chinensis | reverse complement strand
ACAAAAAAAAAAAAAAAAAAAAAAAAAAAAAAAAAAAAAACTCCCCCCCCCCCCGCCCCCAAAAAAATGTCAAGTGGCAACCATTGAAATTATTTGAAGTGAATACAAAAGGTTTGGGAACCATGACATGATCTTCCTTTTCCTATCTATCCCCATGCCACCTGCTGACCCTATGAACCTATTTTTAAATGATAAATTCATCACTTTTTTTGGTTATTTTGTATTTTTCCCATACTTCGTCAAAATAAAAAATGTCAAGTGGGGGACCAGCAGTTAGCATAATGGCTATGTCACTGGACTCTCATGTAGTTGACTGCAGTTGAGTCCCGGACCCGGTGGCTTAAACTCACGCCGGGCGTGTGTGTGTGCGTGCCCAAGATCCCGAGAGGAGAATGGAGGAGAAGGGATTGTGGTGTGGCCATCCCCC
>NW_006159844.1:8651265-8664262 GCF_000334495.1 Tupaia belangeri chinensis | reverse complement strand
AGAGAGAGAGAGGGAAGGTGAGAAAGCAAGCCTCTAGGTCTGGGACTCGAACAGCGGTCAGTGATGTGGGAATCTAGCACTTTATCTACCACGCCACCTGTTGGCACCCCAATCTATTCATTAAAACTTTTTTTTTTCTTTTTAATTGCTATAGAGCACATGTACTTGCTAGAGAGAGAGAGAAACAGAGAGGGAAAGTAAAAAATCACCTTCTAAGGAATGTCTATGCCACAGTTCCTTCTCTGTTCTCCTCCTGGGATTTTGGGCACTCATGCACATGCGCCCAGCATGTTTTCCAAGCTGCAGGGTCAGGACACAAACCATGCCGTTGGCCATGTAGAATCCAGCTGCCTTAACCACCATGCCACCTGGATGATCTTAATGCTTTTAGTGATTCAAAAATGTCACAAACATTGGAAAGAGATCATGATTTAATCCCTTGTTATTATTCATTATTAGTAGTAGTTATGAGAAGAGGACCAGTAGCACTAATGCAGAGTCTAAGACTTGGAACTCAGACTAAAAATCTAATTAAACAACATAATAAGTGCTCTGATACTGTTGCCTATGTGCCATTAGAACTTTATTTACTATATGCCTTACCAAGTGAAAGGTCATCTTCTAGATTTTTAAAAAGACTTGTTTATTTTATTTTACTTATTATTTTTATTATTTTAAAATTTAACTGCGTGGTAGCGGGGTGGGGCGGGGGGCGAGGATGAGAAAGCAAGTTGCCAGGTCCTGGACTCAAACTGTGGTCTGCCGTAAGGGAGTCCAGTGCCTCAACTACCATGCCACCTGCCGCCATCATCCTCTCCTACTTTAAAAGGCTTCTTAAGATACATGGAACAGGGGCCGGCAGATGATGTGGTGGTTAAGGGTGCTGGACACCCATGTGGCTACTGTTGTTTGAATACTAGACCTGGCAGCTTGCTTTCTCACTTTCTCTCACTCTTGTCCCACTTTGGTCAAATTTAAAAAAAAATAATAAATAAAGTTAAATAAATAAAAAAAGATACATGGGGGGCTGTCAGGTGACATGGTGGTTAAGGGCACTGGACTCCCACATGGCCGACTGCAGTTCAAGTCCTGCACCTGGAGGCTTGCTTTCTCACTTTCCCTCTCTCTTTCTCTTGCTCTGTCCCTCTCTGGTCAAATAAATAAATAGTTCTTAAAAAAAATACATAGAACATTGGATTTTAACAGTATTTTTCACTTGACAAGAGAAGTATAGGAGCATCCACCTAGTGTTTTATCCTGACTTACCAGAAGCACATTCAACTTTTTCTAGTTTTTTAAACTCCTTTAGAGAAGTCCACAAAACCCAATGAAATCTAATTTTTAAAATCAGCATTGTCAGGACATTTTTCCTTTTTTTTAACCTTATTTCCCTCATTTCCTTTTGCTCTTTTTTTTTTTTTTAATTGCATCCTTTATATAATCAAAAATAATTTTCCTTTTCTCAAAGCAAAAGAATCCAAGTTACTGCAATTTTATAGAGTTTATTTTCCATAAATTAGTGCACTCAAAAGTATTTGTAGGGATCAGCAGTTAGCATAATGGCTATGTCGCTGGACTCCCATGTAGTCGACCGCAGTTCAAGTCCCGAACCCAGCAGCTTAAACTCACGCCAGGTGCGTGTGCATGTGTGCCCAAGATCCCAAGAGGAGAATGGAGGAGAAGGGATTGCGGCATGGCCATCCCCCCTGGGGGGTGATTTCTCGCTTTCTATCTCTCTTTCTGGCAAGCGCATGCGCCCTATAGAGAAAATCTCCCCCAAAAAAGAAAAAAAAAGTATTTGTATTAAATAGTGCTCAGTGAGGAGAGTGAGACACACATCGCTAGAACAAAACATTCTGCCATGAGTCTACACAAAGGCAAGGTTCAAAAAAAAAATGCTGAGGCTTTCCAGGATGAAACAAGGATCCAGAATACAACTCATTACTATTCAAACCAACTGGACGTTTACAGAACATTCTCAGTGTTTCCTCTGCTATTATATGCTGTTGGTTCTGCATTTGCCTTGATGTATGCGCCTCATTCCCATTAACGTTCATGAGTTTTACTAGCACATCAAAAGCAACTGATCCTCCTATATAGGAGCCGCCATTAGCTGTATTTCTCAGGAAACCTGATACTACCTGAGTAAATCCAGATATAGCCAAGGTCTTCCTTAAGGCCTCTCCATAGCAAGATCTTTCAGTTTTCTCTTTGTATTAAAATGTTTGGAGTCCAAATAAATTTTTGCATTTCAAAAGAAGAACTAAGATTTTGTTGAAAATGTGGCCACTCAGAAAAGTTTTTGTTTAAACAACTTGAGAAATAGCACACATTGGTAAATAACTGTGAATATAATATTTGTATGCAATCAACATATACTCGTACAATGTTGATTTTCTCTATTTATTTTAAAAGTTGATGTTTTAAGGGTTTAACTACATTGTGGTTTCTATTTTCTATATTACTATACTACTGCTTCTGTTGCTACTACTATTCCTGTCACCAAGAGGACTCGCTGTGTAAGAATTCTGTTCCACTTACATTAAAACACCTCCCTTCATCACTTTTCTTGGAATGTCCTGTTAAAAGTTTAGTTACATTGAAGGAAATGGAAACAGTATATGAAGAAGGGGTGGCTTGTATGAAATGGAATTTGTGGAATGCCCTTATTTTGGATGAGTTGCAGACCCAAATTCCACAGAAACCCAAATAAAAACAGCTATATGCCAGTTAAAACAAGACTTCACTAGGTCTCAGAATGGCCTCTATGTCATTTGGTGACATGGTGCTAACCTAAAAACTATAAAAAACAAAACCAGGAGAAGACAATAGAAGAGAAAAACAAGAGAGTTAGTTCAAAGTACTTCTAACATTCACAAAAGTGATTTGAACAAGTTAGCTGGTTAGTTTGATAACGAATAAATTATTGTTCATTTAAATTTATTACTTTCCAAAAGATTCTGTTTTCTTTTTTTTATAATTATTTATTTAATTTTATTTATTCATTCGTTCATTTTAATTTGACCGGAGAGAGACAGAGAGAAAGAGTGAGAAAGTAAGCCACCAAGTCTGGGACTTGAACTGTGGTCAGCCATCTGGGAGTGTCCAGCACCTTAACCACCACGCCACCTGCTGGTCCCAAGACTATTTTCTTTTATAAATGTTTACCATGTCTAAAATGAGAAATTCTAAATGATAAAGCTATTACAGTGCAACAAATATAGATTTGTTTGCTCCTCACTGAAAGATGTAATTTGTGGGTCTACTTCTCAGTGAAGATCAGTTCTTGGACATGGAAGTGAGCCTGTTGCAGGAAGGAATCATGTCTTTGATCTTCATATATCTGTCTTTAAGACAGTCTTTGGCACATAGTGGGTACAAATGATAGTTTTTTAATGTGAAAATGTCTTATAGTAGTACTCCAGAGAGAAAATCTACGTAAGATCCAAAATTCTGTCAATCAATGTAATTTTTAGAAATGTTTTGAATGAGAAAGTATAATTAGCATCTGCAGCATTAAAAAAAAATCCTCTTTTAAAAATTCTAAGTATAAAAATAGAATTGGCACCATTGCACAGCAGTAAAGTGCTGTACATAGAAAACCAGATCCCATATGACTGACTGATTTGAATCCTGACCCCAGAGGCTTGAGAAACACATCAGGTCATTTGTATGCATGTTCAGAATTCTGACTGGATGGAGAAATGGAGTAAAAAGGATTGAGGTGTGGCCATGCTCCACTGGGGGTTGTGTGTAGTGGGGAGGCTCTCTCTCTCTCTCTCTCTCTTGCTCTTTGTCTCTGGCAAACACATGTGACTACACCCTCTGGCAATTAAAAAAAAGTATGAGAAATATAAGAAAAGGTATGTAAGAATATAAGATGGGGCTAGCCTGTGGCCTGGTGGTTAAAGTGGCTAGATCCCATATAATTGACTGTGCAGTTCAAGTCCCATACCCAGTGACTTGAAAAATGTGCCCGGCATATGTGTATGCATGTCCAAAATCCTATTAAGGAGGGAGAAATGGAGGAGAAGCAATTGTGACATGGTTATCCCCTCCGGGTGGGGGCGGGGGGTGCTTTCTTACTTTCTCTCTCTCTGTGTCTCCTTCCAGCAAATGCACATGCCCTGTAGCAAATTAAGAAAAAAAAAAAAAAAAGATGAAACTATAAGAAAAAATGTCAAATGACTATCTTTTTTCTTAATTACCCAAGGTTAGCAACTGTTAATGTTTAGATTTTATTTCCTTCCAGGCTATTTAACTATTCATATTTTTAAAAGATTTATTTAATTTTATTTATTATTATGATTAAATTTAACCCGAGAGACATGAGAGAGAAAGGGAGCGTGAGAAAGCAAGCCACCAGGTTTGGGATTCGAACTGCAGACAGCTATGTGGGAGTCTAGCGTCTTAACTACCATGCCACCTGCCTGCCCTATTCATATGTTCTTTATATTTATATAAGTTTGGGGTCATATTTTATTTCTAGAATATATAAAATTCATAGTACATCTTGCTCAGCCGGCTTCTGTTCAGCCTCAGCCTGTGTGTGGCCATTGCTGTCATGCTAGATGCCATTCTCAGCCACTGTGCCCTGGCCACAGCCGCCCAGGCCAGCTCTCTGAGCCTCCTGCACTGCGCCCCGACCCCTGGACCTGCTGAGGCTATCCAGGCAGGTCCCTACTACTCCCATGGGTCACATGAAAAAGAGGAGGAATTTGATGCTTGCTGGGTGACGTACTTCAACAAACCAGACGTAGATGCCTGGGAATTGTGTAAAGAGATGAACTGGTTGGTTGGCTATGATCCGGTTCCAGAACCCCAAAATCACTGATACTGCCTTGGGGGTGTGCAGATGGTTAAATGATTTTGCCAGTGCAGTTTGAATCCTAGAGGTTGTTAAGGACAAAGCAGGACCACAAAAGGAAATCTACCCCTATGTCATCTAGGAACTTGGGTCAACTTTAAATGAATTGGGCATCTCTACTTCAGAGGAACTGGATCTTGACAAAGTGTAAAAGTCCATGAATGGGCCTCTCAAGGATTTATTGCTGTTGCTACTTGATTATAAACAGTCTCCTGGAAATATTGATGATAACATATTAACTTATTTGAACAAGTTTTCCTTTATTGAGACCATGAAATGGCATCTTGGACTTTAATAAAAGGAAAATGAGTTTGAACTGAAAAAAAAGTCATAATAGATCTCATATAAAATAATCCAAAATAAACTAAAAATAATTCCTCTCTAACCAGCTTTACTTAATACATATTAATTTTAAACAATAAGAATTCTCAATAAAATTAAGCTAAAAACTAAAATTAACTAAGATTTTGATCAACTTACTAAGATTCAGACGCTGAGGAGAGTTTCTGTCTGCATCCTTAAGTTGTTAAGGCTTCCTAAAGGGTTTCTACTTTGACATTTCTTTTCATTTTCAAATAAGAACATTTATGGTTAGTAACTTAGAGCATTCATTCTCTGCATCTTAGGAGAGTTTAATGGGCAAGAGTTCACTCTAAGCTGCTATTGTACATAATGGGATCTGATGAGAAAATATCTTGCAAATATTTCTTATTGTGATTATTTAGCTAAAAATACTTACCTGAATGGTGGGCTGTGGCAGTGGATGCACTGAGTTAACTGATGAGATGATTGGGGAAGGTGAAGAGTTTTACCCTCAGGTAAATTCAAAGAATTGTCAGCAACCTATTCCATTACAAGGCAAACAAACCGAACACTGTCAAAGCCAGAGCTCTTTTACTAGAATTAGGTTGACACTTGGGATGCGTACCACAGTAACATGAACCCGCAGGGCACACTGTGGATGTACACACAGTAAATCAGAAATGAGCATCCAAACTGCAGTAACCTCTTTTCTTTCTAATCCCTAAATCACCATGGCACATGATTTCTTTGGGGCCAGAAAGTTGCCTTGCACTGCAAAATATTAAAAGGCATGGCAGTGTTTTGAGCTATCAAATAAAAAGATCACTTTGAACTATGCCAAAATTGAACTTTTTTGGCTTAAAAAAGTTAATGTGCTTTCAAGGACATTTACTAACTAAAAGTGAATTAGGCACCAAGGATAAGGTGCTTAGTTGTAGTCACTCACTTTTGACGGATATGCTTCAAAAGTCCTGCCCAAGGATTATACTGTTAAGCTGGAGATCCTAATTGTAAGTGAATCTGAGAATAAATTTCTCAGTTTTCTGATAGAATGAATGTACTGTTTACAACAAAATCAAATATGATAACTGGCATGAAGCTATCTTATTTGAGCAGGTAATAATAGGTGGAAAGAAAGTCTAAATAACCATGGATTGTCAATGTAGACTGGCTGTAAGAATGCCCCAGAAGAAAAAAAGATTATTTTGCTCAATGACATTGTATCTTTTACAACGTTTTGCAAGTTGAGAAAAAGAAGTACTGCAAACATGCAAGGAAATTATTTGGGGGAATTATTGCAGTGGAAATATTAGAATGTCATTAAAAGGTGTGATTACATTAAGAAAAATGTAAGGATTTATTTTAAAAATTCTACTGAAGAATTTATGATCCAATGAGGTTCAACCTAATTGTAAGACTAAAAGCTCAATTTTAAAATGGGCAAAAGATCTGAATAGATCTCTTATGAAAGAAGGGATATACCAATGGCAAATATGCACATCAGAAGATGCTCAGTGTAATTTGTCATATAGGGAAATGTATCCACTAGAATAGTTGTAATAAATTAGATAGTAATAAGTGTTGGCTAGGTTGTGGAGAAATGAGAACATTCATACATTGCTGGTGAGAATACAAAATGATACAGCCACTTTGAAAAAATGTTTGGCATTTTCTTATAAGTTTAAACATATGCATATGCCAGAAGGATATGTATGTTTAAAAATATATTTATGTATGTGTGTGTATATATATATACACACACACACACACACACCCACACACACACACACACACACAAGAGAGAGAGAGAGTGAGAGAGAGGTAGAAAGAGGAAGCACCCTACCCCCTGCAATGGAGCCTGGTCAGGCTGTAATGACTATTATCTTTTGTCTTCCAATTCTTCATCCCATTAGGATCCTGGACACATGAGCTCATGCTCAGTGTGATTTTAAGCTGCTGGGCTGGGACTCAAATCTTGGATAGCCATGTGATAGCCAGTTTCCTCTGCACAGTATTTAACTTCATAGGGTGCATGTGCTGACAGGAGAGAGACAGAGAAGGAAAATGAGAAATTGTCCCCCAGAAGGGATGGCCATGCCACAATCTCTTCTCCTCCATTCTTCTCTCAGGATGTTGGGTATGCACACACATGCTCCTGGAATGATTTTCAAGGTACTGGGTCTGGACACAAACTGTAGTCGGCCATATGGGAAGCCAGCATCTTAACCACCATGCCATCTGCTGGCCCTGGGATTGGCCTAGTTTAAACATAAATTGTCTCATGGGGCCAGCAGGTGGCATGGTAGTTAAGGTGCTAGACTCTCACATGGCCAACTATGGTTTAAGTCCTGGACCTGGTGCCTTGCTTTCTCACTTTCTCTCTCTCTCTCTGTCTCTTTCTGGTGAGTGCATGTGCCACATAGCAAATTAAAATAATAATAATAAATAAATAATTCTTTAAAAAATTATCTTATGACTTAGCAATTCTACTGATAAGTATCTACCCAGGGGAAATGAAAATGTATATTCACATAAACATTTGTACATGGTTGCTCATGGGAGTATTATCCATAACAGCCAAAAAATGGAAACAGTCTAAATGTCAATTAACTGGTGAATGGATAAACAAAGTGTAGTGTATCCATGCAGTGAAATACTATTCAGCAATGAAAACAAAGGAAATAGTGAAGCATTAAAGCATGTATGAACTTCAAAATATTTTGCTAAGTAAAATAAGCCAGATCTGGATCACATATTGTATAATTCTATTAAATGAAATATCCATAATAGACAAATCTTTAGAGATAGAAAGTATCAATAGATTAGTAGTTCTCTGGGGCCAAGAGTGGAAATATGACTAACAATAGGGCTGACTATAAATGGGCACAAGAAAGAAAAGACATGGCTTGGGACCAGCAGTTGGCATAATGGGTATGTCACTGGACTCCCATGTAGTTGACCGCAGTTTGAATCCTGGACCCGGTGGCTTAAACCCGGGTGTGTGTGTGTGCGTGCCCAAGATCCTGAGAGGAGAATGGAGGCGAAGGGATTGCAGCATGGCCATCCCCCCTGGGGGTGATTTCTCGCTTTCCGTCTCTATCTCTCTCTCTGTCTTTCTGGCAAGTGCATGTACCCTATAGGAAAATCCTCTCAAAAAGCAAAAAAAAACAAAACCAGAAAAGACATGGCTTAAATAGATTACTGAACAGAATTATTAGGATTTAGGAAGGGTTACTGGATGCTCTGGTTTGTACTACTTGAGGGAGTGAAGTGATGAATAAATCTGGGGAGTTTAAAGAACTGTAGGCTTAGAAAATATGAGAAGGACGAACATGGTACAGAAAAGTTGATCTTATACCTAGATGGAACAAGCTATTCTGGGAAATCTAGAGATCTAAACATAATTGATTTTAGGAATGGGGTTTGGATTAATATAAATGTTCTTAGATTCATCAGGATCACGTTTTTTTTTTAATCTTTTTTTTTTTTTTTTTGGAGAGGTTTTTGCTGTAGGGCATGTGTGCTCAGCAGACAGACAGAGAGACAGAAAGCAAGAAATCACCCCCCAGGGGGATGGCCACACCGCAATCCCTTCTCCTTCATTCTCCTCTCAGGATCTTGGGCACGCACGCACACGCGCCCAGAGTGAGTTTAAGCCACCGGGTCCGGGATGCGAACCATGGTCGACTACATGGGAGTCCAGTGACATAGCCATTACGCTAACTGCTTTATGGGGAAGGATGAAAAAAGGGCCCCACCAAAACCAAAAGGGAAGCTAAGAATAACAGCTTTGTCCTGGGTGTGATGGTGGCTTTTGATGGGTGTTAAATTAAATATGAACTAGGAAAAAGTGAAATCTTATCTGTAGCTTCAAATGTTGCAAAATAACTTCAAATTAATTTTAGAATGGAAAAGGGGCAATCTTATTAGTGAGCAAAGCTTAGCTCAGAGAGATTCAATGACCTGTGAAGAACACACAGTAAGCACAGCCTGAGATAAAATCCAGGTCTCCTGACTCCTTGTTTAATGGACTTTCTACTACATACTATTTGTACATAATAATTCCTTTGCACTGAAGTCAGGCTATCTTTATCTCTTCTTTAAACTGGTAATCGATTGTGCTCTACTGAGGAGGACATAGAAGTACTCTACAAGAGAAATTCCCCACTTAGAAAAGAGCTCTCAGTTGCCTGGAGTGGTAGATTCCAAAGGTAACCCCAGTGTCAGCAAATCCAGATGGAAAACCATTTAATTCATACATATTTTATCATAAATCTTATAGTCCTAAAGGGAAAGACCAAAGCCTGTGGAAAGATCAGATTAGAGAAAACTGTCTGTGCCTGAAAACTTATGAACAGAGTCATAGCACAGAAACAGAGTTTAAAAATAGATTGTGCCAGGCTGGCAGGTGGCATGGTGGTTAAGAATGCTGGACTCCCACATGGCTGACCATGGTTCCAGTCTTGGACCTGGCAGCTTGCTCTCTCACTTTCTCCTTCTCTTGCACACATGCGCTCTGTCCTCTCTGGTCAAATTAAAATAAGTGAATAAATAAAATTAAATAAAATAATTCTTTTAAACAAATAGACTGTGCCATGAGACCATCTATGATATGGGCAATACAACTGGTTGTTAGATTTACATAATTAAAATATTTAAAAGAGTAATTAAATATAACATATATGTTCTTTGTTTGATATATTTTGGTTTCTGATGAAATTTTTTCAAAGACAATACAATCCAGTATTGGCAAGAATATGTTTGCCTAGACCATTTAGTTCCATTACGTCAGAGGTTGCTGCAACGGAACCAGGTGATGCCCAAAGTGGCCTGTGAGAAGCTTGAGAGACTGCTGAGAGAGAAGGATAAGCTGTAGAATTGAAAAGTAAAAAGAAAGGAAGTAAGAAACATCTAAAATGAGAGTACGAGGGAGAAAAAGAGAGAAAAAGAGATACGTGGTAGGCAATTCAGTCACTTTGAGACAATTTACTTTCACAGCTTGTCTGTCCCACTTTTTGAATTTTCAATCCCACTATAATTCAACTTTTTATTGTACAATAAATAATTGGCTTACTGCAGAAAGTTAGAATATAGGGCCAGCAGGTAGAATGGAGGCTAAGGCATTGACTCCCACATACATGACTGCATGGTTCAAGTCCGGACCCGGTGGCTTGAAAATCACACTGGACATGTGTGCGTGTATGTTGATGATCCCAGGAGAAGAATGGAGGGGAAGGGATTGTGGCATGGCCATCCTCCCAGAGGGTGATTTCTCATTTTCCCTCTCAGTGTCTCTGTCTCTGTCTCTCTCTGGCAAGTGCACATGCCCTATGGGAAGCCTGGTAGGCAAAGGAAGATGAGTGCTATTACTCCTCACTATGTAATAGATATATATGAAAGAAGCTGTTCATATTCATCACAAAAATCATAACTTGAGAAGTATAGAAGTATTTAAAATTATTTATTGAGCAAGGAGAAATAGTCATGTTTTTGGCCTTTTGAAGAAAATGCAGAATCATGGATTGTCAAGCACACACTTACCATCTATTGTAGTCTATAATAATAGGAAAGACTGACAGAGCCTTAACTCTGAAGTGATTAGCCAACTTATTGTTGATTTCAGAAACTCTTGTATGGTACCAGTTCTTTAGACTGTTCCCTAATGTTTTAGAGTCATAGTTATTTGTTGCTAGTAACTAACATTTACCTACTACAGAGAGGTTATGTGGAGAAACGTGGCTTGTACGTGGGGAAGGACATCTAACTTAAATTTCACAGGCTAATTCAACAACTTCTTTAAATGATTTGTATTTTTCAAGGTGATTATCTCAGCTGGCATTTCAGAATATAATCTAATGCCTTCTGTTAGCAGTAAATCCACAGAAACCCATAAAACCTACAGTGTTCCATTTATTATCAAACATTTTTTGAACTTTCAACTAGTGATCTTCTAATTATTATAGAAAGTCAAACATTAGGTTGTGATTCTTACCTAAAGGGGCTCACAATTTAAATTTGGTCTAAAGAGAATGAGAATAAGGGAAATTCACAGAAGTTATGTTCACGTAGTTAAACAGTCAAGCAATACAAGCTCCTGTTTCCCATTGTAATGATTTAAAAATGACAGTGGTAACAATCTCAAAGAGAGAATTCAAATCCTTCAAGTTAGCATCCTTTGCAATTATTTTTTTAGCTTTATGGGGTTAACCTTATTGGGATTGATTAAATTCAAGCTGCGATCTTTCATAAAAACTCAATGGAGGGTCCAGATGGCCCAATAATACCTCCTTTTGTGAGAGGAAATAACTTGAAGATTTTTGTCTAATTTGTGTTGGGGGTGTGAGTGAATTGTTACTCTTTTAAAAGGAGTTTGCATTACAAATAATATTTATAAAATACTAATTATTTTAAATTAAAGTTCTGCTTTCACTATTTCAGTTACATGAACATGACATTTTGAAGCTAGATTCTGATACCATCTTTGGGATTTCATTCTGAAAATACAGATCTGGAAAATCAACAGAACCAGGCTCTGTGGAACAAAATGCCAGGAAGGTCAATTCATTACTTTCCCTCCGTTCCAGTCCCATGCTCACAGTTACCTTAATTCTTGTCAAAATATTTTCTACAGTAACAGCCAAGACATAATTAGCACCTTTTCTTCATGTTGAAAATATCATTGGTAACCATAAAACAAAATTGGGGAAAGCCCTTAAGCCCTTTAACTCAGCAAATGACTGCTATGGTTATTGGTACCATGATTTGCCTACTTGCAGGAGTAACACCACTTCTTCCCCCTGCTTCCCTTCTACCTAACTGTATGAGATAGGAGAGAAGTCTAGGTTGGAGGTGGGGATAAGGTAAGGGGTAGAAATGAGTTGAGAAATACAGTAGGAAATTAGATAATCAACAGCCTTACAAGTGCTTTGGTACTTAACCATTTGCATCATTATTCTCCAAACCACTTTGTTCATTTTGCCTACAGTCAAGGTGATACTTTGAGGTAGTTTGTTGCCCCCTTAAGTCCGCCTTGTATCACACAAGCAAAGATAGTGTTCAATTTTGTCATGAGTAGAAAGGCTCTTAATTTGGCTTTTCATAAATATGTTTTTGGTTGAGGCTATAGAAGCAAAGTTGTTATGATCAAAGATTTCCAGCAGGGGGTGTAGCTGCTTCTATAGGGTAAGTGTTTTTTTGATGCTATATCACATCAAACATTTTGAATATTGCAGCCTTATTTACTACCGATGGTAGAAGCTGGAATTAACTTTTATTTTTTTATGACTGTCATCTCTTTTGATCCAAAAAAGCCCATGCATATTAATACTTTATTAGGATGTGTTGAAGAACTAGAAATTTCTGGAGAATATTTAAATTCAAAACCTAAAATGCCTGACTGAATTCTTATTTTGCTCATTTTTTCAGAATAAACGAAGAAAAAAGCTTTGGGTGATTTAAATTCTCCAATACAGCAGAACAAATGCTTAAATTTATTTTAGGTAAGAAGAGTAGTTGACCTGAGAGGGCTTGGTAATATTTATTCCATCTTTACTACATTTTGCACATGTGTATATCTAAGAATAAATTCCTCATTTTCTCAAAATTTTCCCTTTTAAGTGGGGAGGATGGATGTTTGGACTGTTTTTCTTTGACAACGTAGCTCTGGATCAGTTTTAAAGAATGCCATCTTTAGGGATCAGCAGTTGGCTTAATGGCTATGTCGCTGGATTCCCAGGTAGTCAACCACGGTTAGAGTCCGGGACCCCGTGGCTTAATCTCACATCAGGCGCACGCGCACCTGTGTGTGTGTGTGTGTGTGTGTGTGTG
>NW_006159844.1:8647785-8651088 GCF_000334495.1 Tupaia belangeri chinensis | reverse complement strand
AAAAAAAAAATGCCGTCTTTATTTTTTTCATTTATTTTCCCCCTGCTTTTTAATGCCTTTTGTTTTTATATATGCATTATCAACCACAGAAATTTGGACCTCAATTCCTATTTTTGAATTTATTTTAGGTACAGACATCTGTATACTTTATTTCTTTTGAGAGAGTAAGCAATAAGAGTGATAACTGGGGCTGGCAGGCGGTGTGATGGTTAAGGGTGCTTGACTCCCACATGGTCGACCGTGATTCAAATCCCAGACCTGGTGACTTGCTTTCTCACTTTCCCTCTTTCTCACTTTTTTCTTTCCCTCTCTGGTCAAATAGAAGATAAATAAATAAAGTTAAATAAAATAATACTTTTTTTTAAAAAAAAAAAGAGCGATAACTTACTTATACTGATAAGCATCTTTAAACTCTTAGTATTAATATAAAACAAAGTCTTTTCCAATTCCTCTAAGATGGAAAATGTAGGACTAAAAACAATGTCACTATGAAAATTATTGTTTGAATACTATGCCTTTTAAAAATATTTTCTGGTGTAAGCAAATGAGATGTCAAGTCTTTTCTTTTAAAAGCCTGGACTTTTTGGATCTTAGTTTATGTTTTTTTGGGTTTTTTGGAGAGGTTTCCGCTATAGGGCGTGTGCGCTTGCAAGACAGAGAAACAGAAAGCGAGAAATCAGCCCCCAGGGGGTATCACCCCCAGAGGGGATGGTCACACCGCAATCCCTTCTCCTCTATTCTCCTCTTGGGATCTTGGGCATGCACGCACACGTGCCCGGCGTGAGTTTTAAGCCACCTGGTTCTAGACGCGAACCACGGTCGACTACGTGGGAGTCCAGTGACATAGCCATTACACTAACTGCTGGTTCCCTGGATCTTAGTTTATGTTGATATATGTCCAATTTACAAAATTTTTGTTTATTTTGGAAATAATTTTTTTAAGAGAGATTTTTGCTATAGGGGGTATGCATTTGCTGGAGAGACAGAAACAGAGCGTGAGAAATCAATCCCCAGGGTGGATGGCCATGCCACCATTCCTTCTCCTCCATTCTCTTCTCAGGATTTTGGGCACGGGCATGCACACAAGCACACACACGTCCAGCGTGAGTTTCAAGCCTCCAGATTCAGGACTGGAACCATGGTTGACAACGTGATAGTCCACTGAGTTAATCATTATGCCATCTGCTGGTAATTTTAAAAATACAAAAATTCAAAACTTAAGAATCTGATAATTTACAAAGTATTAGGGTACACACTCTAAACAGCACTTAACATTTTACTCCAATTAAGACTGAATTGATAGGGTTGGAGTCCTGGACCTGGTGACTTGAAAATCACACCAGGCACCTGTGTGGGCATGCTCAAAATCCCAGGAGAATGGAGGAGAAGGGATTGTGGTGTGGCCATCCCCCCCACTGGGGGGGAGTGATTTCTCACTTTCCCTCTCTCTGTCTCTCTCTGACTCTCTCCAGCACATCCTATAGCAAAAGCCTGAAAAAAGAAAAAAGAAAAATAAAAAATACAGATTGACTTTGTGTATTTCTAATAACTTTTAGTACAAAGATTAAAAGATATATTTAAATACATTAGTTTTGCAACTTTTATAAGTGCTATGAGTTCCTGTAACATTAGTAGTACCATTTTAGTGATTTAATGCTTTTCTTCCAATTTCCTTTTCTCCTCCCTTCTGTTTACTTTCATTGTTAAGTTGTCTTCAGTGCCTTCCTACCTTACAATTTGTAACTGAAAAGTATAGTACCTCCAGGCTTCACTTAACCTAGTAGTAGTGTTCAGATTCAAGGGAGTGGCTGGAGCAGGGAATTTTAGTCATGCTTTTTCAAAATTAGGGAGTAAAAGACATATAGAGAAATGCCCTGCTTTTATCTATTAATTTTACCTTTGTGAAATAAGGCGAGTAGAGGGGCAGGGGAATGGAACAAATGAACAGAACTGCTGGAATATTGTGATATTGTGACAGATTTACTGACAAATATTTTCTAACAGATATTTTCTAACAGATTTTTACCAACAGGCAGTTTTTGTTTTCTTTACTGACAGACCGTAAATGTACTTCTGGTTGGCAGCAGCTGCATCATCATAACACTAAAAAGCAACCTTGGCTAAGTTTAGTACCTTATGTAATACAAATACAGAAAAACTTGAATTTGAAAGATTTTTTTTTGGTATGGTAACTTTACTGATGATAAATTATTTGCAAGGCAGGAAAGAAATATTTTCTCAAAGGGATATTCTTCCCAAATTTATTATTTTATGCTCAACAACGAATTGGGGGTAGATTTGTATTTTTGCTCATTCTTTTATCTGCTGGCAGCTATATGAAAATCTCTGTAAGACAGAGTCTGATGACCTTGGGAAAGTCACAGGACCTTAGTTTCGCTGGGTAATGGAAAGTCAATGGTTTCCACCATCCTTTTTCACTTCATCATTCAAGTGTCAATGACCAAGGATGAGAAATAAACTGAAGTGTACCCCTCCCCCCAAACTTGCGAAATTCCCAGAAGTCTCAGTAAACACATAATATATTTAAGGCAGTATAATAAAAGCCAGGTGGCCAATAGTTCCTGAAGTTGGGCTGGTAGTGGTGGGAGCAGGGGTCTTTTGAGCCACTCTAAAACCCACTCCAACTTGGCATCTCGTTCAAGTTCCACAAGAACAAAACTGCATCAAGGGCCGGCGCCCGGTGCTGTGTCGACCGAGAAATGAACTCTTTCTCATTCCGGTGGGTGACTGTGGCACAAGTTGCTGGGAGGGTAATGTCTGTAGTTGGCGAGAGATTCTCCAGGTGGAAAACTGGCTGCAGACACGAACGCATACACAAGCGCACACACGGGAGCATGTCTGCGAATGAGGCTGGGCGCATTCTCCTCCCTTACATTCTTTAACACTCAGAAACCACAGGGGGATTTATAGAGAAGCATTCAGTGCGGGTGCCAGGTTTTACAACCGCTAGCAGAATACCAGGTTTCTTCGCAGCCTTGTGGTTTGTCCTGAGTTACGGCCAGAAACCGGAACAGAAGGGAAGGGAGAGGCAGAGGAGGCTGGGGACGACGGTGCTCTGGCAGCGCCACATGCCGCTTCTAAAGCGTGGAGGATGGGACGGAGGAGGAGCAGAATACGGAGAAAGGGGAAAGCTGAGGAAAAATACTCACGCCAATGGGTAAAAGGGAAAAGGTGAGAAGCAATGGAGTAGGAGAGGGAACCAATGGGTGGGAGAGGCGGAGGAAGAAGGGGGAGGGGCAAGCCAATGGGGGGGCGGGGACGCGAGCGAGAAAGGGGCCCCCC
>NW_006159844.1:8644515-8647166 GCF_000334495.1 Tupaia belangeri chinensis | reverse complement strand
TCGCGCCGCGCTCCGTCCGCGTAGGCGGGGCTGGAGCGGCTGCTGCCGAGGGTACACGGTCGGCGTGAAGGGCAGAGAGGCCGGGGGAGGGGGCGCTTTCTCCACAGGTGACGGGGCCCGGGGTCGGCGGAGGCCTGGTGGTTGCCGGGGATCGCGCCGGCCCCGCCAGGCGTCGGCTCTCGCTCGCCGCCCTTACTTGCCCTCGGCATCGGCTGGTTCGTGGGGAAGGAAGGTGGCGGTGTCTCTTGGCTAGGCTGCTGCGGTTAACGAGTTCCACCTGGAAGGGGGAGACGGGGTGGGTGCAGATTCGCGGAAACACGATCTCGGTTGCAAACTTAAAATGCCTTTCAGAGGGGTGGGCCCCAGCCCTTTCACTTTTTCCTTATCTCCCCGACTCCTCTCTGGGTTCTCCTCACCAATTTTCTTTCTTGTTGCTAACGCTTGGGGTAGGGTTTGAGAAGTTGTGCTGCGCAACCCGGAGTCCTGTCGGTTGACTGCAACCAGGTTGAGGCTTTTGATACGGAGTTTTCGCTAGAATAACCTCTATATTCTCTCTCCGTTTCCACTGAAGAAAAGTATCGGGTGGGGGTAGGGAACCGCGCGGGAGCGCGCGCGCACTTATCCACACACAAATACACTCACTCCCTCACACCCTCCCTCTCTTGCGTTATTAGAAATGCAAGTGAGGTGGAGGCCTTGGGTGTAGCTAAAGCTGAAAGGTGCTAGGAAGTAAGGGCAAACTACTAGTATGTTTCCTAAAATTCCGAGAAAGTTGTTGGAAAGACGCTTACACTTTTAAGTATGATAGAAATCCTATTTTCACCAGTGCTTAATAAATGGTAATGTGAGTGTTTTAAATCTAGGCCAAAGTAGGCATATACGTGGGTTTCGTAAGTGCGTTTTAACATTCATATTTCTACAGATAATTTACTCTTTTAGTTTGTAATAGGCATGAACTAATAATACTTAAAAAGCAACCAATTGTACAATAGCGAAATAAGTCTCTGTATTTACTAGTGTTTGCTTATGTGGTCTTCTGCAGGTGTTGGTAGTGCGAGGAGTTGCCAGTTGGACTTAAATCCAGAATCAATATTCAACTTGAACAGAATGTTAGGAGATGTTTATCTGCATTGAGGATCTCACTCACTTAATGAAAGATTTCTCTAAATTTCTATTTTAATTTATTCTCCCAACAAATCTCATCTAAATGCAACTATTCGTAAAAATATTTCACTTAAAGATAGATTAGTGTTATGTGTTTGGAAATGTTTTATTGTCGATTCCAGCTTATTTGTCCTTTATAAAATCAAATAGTACTCTTTTGGTGTAAAATTTGTCATATAGGTAACCTATTATTCAATTTCCAGGGCAAAGTTTTGCCTCCATTTCGAATTATGTTTTCATATTGTGCACTTTGATCTATTCTTTGTAATTGAGCCCCATTTCTTGTGTCTGTATATAGAGGAGAGCGTGGTGAGTGTGGATCACCAAACACTTGAAAAGACATGAGAACACTTTATGACTAAGCATACTGGATTGAAAGACCGAGAACCTATGCTTTTAACTTTCAAGAAATAGCACTATTGATTTGATTGACTAAGGACAAAATCAGTCAGACAGTACAAATGATTAGATAACAATTGATTTGCTTAGCATGTGTAGGCTTCATTTTTAAACCCAGGTTAGGAAGTCTTATTTTACTGCTCTTTGTACATTAGTTATTAAGAGCATTTGGTGATGGGGTGGGTTACACTGATAGAATTGTCACAGAATTGTTTTTTCAGTAACCCTCCCCACATTTAAACTGCTTTAGCAATTTTTAGTATTCTAAATGTTTTGAAAACCATCTCTTCTTTGCATATCTTTTGTTTGAAAAGCAGAGTTAGTACACTTTATTTGTGGGGAATAATGAATTACTTTGACCTTGAAAATTAACAGGTATTTTAAGAGCAAAAATATCGTATTTCTTTTTTGGATCAGAATTTATGGTTATAACTTAGAACAATAGTTTTGTCACTCACTTTTTTTTAATTGAAGGAGCTAAATCTCATGAGTACTGCACTAAAAGTTTTTCAGCATTAGTAGGATGCATAGTAATTGTTACCTTTGCTATTCACTTCTTAAATATGAAATGACATAATAGGGATTTTGGGTAGCTACAGGATATTTTGTCACAACTTTAGATTCTGTAGTTACTAGAACTGTTTTTGTTTGTTTGTTTGTTTTTAAGAGGTTTTTGCCTTAGGGTGCATGTGCTTGGATGTGGGTGAGACAGTGAAAGGGAAAGTGAGAAATCACACACACCCCCTGGGGTGGGGGAGGGCCACACCTCAATCCCTTCTTTATTCTCCTCCTGGGAGCTTGGGTGCACACAGGCTTCTGGCATAAGCCACTAAGTCTGGGACTTGAACCACTGTCAGCCATGTGGGTGTCCTGCAGCATTACTGCTACCCCAACTCCTGGCCCTTAGGAACTGTTTTGAGAGGCTGTGAGAGCCAGTTTTTTATTGGCGCATCAGGAAGATTTGCTGATAGTGTAATTGGCTCAAAAGACACTACAGTGTTTTGCTTTTTTAATGTCTGTAATCCTAAGAGATGTTTGTAAAATACATTTAAAGTATATCAGAATAATTCAATTTCTAAAAGAATTGT